>NC_074694.1:11473050-11476789 GCF_029448725.1 Salvelinus fontinalis | reverse complement strand
CGAATTGGCGCGGGCACTAGAACAGTCTGCAGCACCCGGTCTCACCCTACTAGAATCCGAAGTCAAATGTCTACTGTTTGCTGATGATCTGGTGCTTCTGTCACCAACCAAGGAGGGCCTACAGCAGCACCTAGATCTTCTGCACAGATTCTGTCAGACCTGGGCCCTGACAGTAAATCTCAGTAAGACCAAAATAATGGTGTTCCAAAAAAGGTCCAGTCGCCAGGACCACAAATTCCATCTAGACACCGTTGCCCTAGAGCACACAAAAAACTATACATACCTCGGCCTAAACATCAGCACCACAGGTAGCTTCCACAGAGCTGTGAACGATCTGAGAGACAAGGCAAGAAGGGCATTCTATGCCATCAAAAGGAACATAAATTCCAACATACCAATTAGGATCTGGCTAAAAATACTTGAATCATCATAGAGCCCATTGCCCTTTATGGTTGTGAGGTCTGGGGTCCGCTCACCAACCAAGATTTCACAAAATGGGACAAACCCCAAATTGAGACTCTGCATGCAGAATTCTGCAAAAATATCCTCCGTGTACAACGTAGAACACCAAATAATGCATGCAGAGCAGAATTAGGCCGATACCCACTAATTATCAAAATCCAGAAAAGAGCCGTTAAATTCTACAACCACCTAAAAGGAAGCGATTCCCAAACCTTCCATAACAAAGCCATCACCTACAGAGAGATGAACCTGGAGAAGAGTCCCCTAAGCAAACTGGTCCTAGGGCCCTGTTCACAAACACAAACACACCCCACAGAGCCCCAGGACAACAGCACAATTAGACCCAACCAAATCATGAGAAAACAAAAAGATAATTACTTGACACATTGGAAAGAATTAACAAAAAAACAGAGCAAACTAGAATGCTATTTGGCCCTAAACAGAGAGTATACAGTGGCAGAATACCTAACCACTGTGACTGACCCAAACTTAAGGAAAGCTTTGACTATGTACAGACTCAGTGAGCATAGCCTTGCTATTGAGAAAGGCCGCCGTAGGCAGACATGGCTCTCAAGAGAAGACAGGCTATGTGCTCACTGCCCACAAAATGAGGTGGAACCTGAGCTGCACTTCCTAACTTCCTGCCCAATGTATGGCCATATTAGAGAGACATATTTCCCTCAGATTACACAGATCCACAAAGAATTCGAAAACAAATCCAATTTTGATAAACTCCCATATCTACTGGGTGAAATTCCACAGTGTGCCATCACAGCAGCAAGATTTGTGACCTGTTGCCACCAGAAAAGGGCAACCAGTGAAGAACAAACACCATTGTAAATACAATCCATATTTATGTTTATTTATTTTAACTTGTGTGCTTTAACCATTTGTACATTGTTACAACACTGCATATATATAATATGACATTTGTAATGTCTTTATTGTTTTGAAACTTCTGTAGGTGTAATATTTACTGTTCATTTTTATTGTTTATTTGACTTTTGTATATTATCTACCTCACTTGCTTTGGCAATGTTAACACATGTTTCCCATGCCAATAAAGCCCCTTGAATTGAATTGAATTGAATTGAGAGAGAGAGAGAGAGAGAGAAAGAGAGAGAGAGAGAAAGAGAGACAGAGACAGAGAGAGAGAGAAAGAGAGACAGAGACAGAGAGAGAGAGAGAGACAGAGAGAGAGAGAGAGAGAGAGAGAGGAGAGAGAGAGAGAGAGAGAGAGAGAGAGGAGAGAGAGAGAGAGAGAGAGAGACAGAGAGAGAGAGAGAAAGAGAGACAGAGACAGAGAGAGAGAGAGAGAGAGAGAGAAAGAGAGAGAGAGAGAGAGAGAGAGAGAGAGAGAGAGAGCGAGCGAGAGAGGGAGAGGGGGAGAGAGGGAGAGAGGGAGAGAGGGAGAGAGAGAGAGAGAGAGAGAGAGAAAAACATTCCATCACACAACTCTACAAGGTCAAGAGATGAAACCAGAGAAGAGCCCCCTCAGCCAGGTGGTTCTGAGGCTCAGTTCACAAACCCAAACCAACCCCATAGAGCCTCAGGACAACACTCAGAAAATATGGCCCAACCAAATCATCACAAAACAAAAATAAAAATATATCACCTATTGGAAAGACACCACAAAAAAATCTAAGTAAACATCAATGCTATTTGTCTCTAAACAGACAGTACATGGTGGCAGACTATCTGACCACTGTGACTGATAGAAAACTGAGGAAAACACTGACTAGGTACAGACTCAGTGAGCACCGTCTGGCTATAGAGACCAGTCGTCACAGACAAACCTGGCTGCCCAGAGAGGACAGGCTGTGCTCACTCTGCTCCAGGGGAGAGGTAGAGACAGAGCTGCATTTCCTACTACACTGTGACAAATACTCACTCTTTCACAAAATTATATTTCAATACAAAGAATTTAAAACTATAAAAGATGAAGAAAAAATCTAATATTTATTGGGTGAAAAGCCAAAATGTGCAGTTTTGGCAGCCAAATATGTGTCGTCCTGCCATAACCAGAGGGACAGCCAGTGAAAAGTGCAAAGTAATGTTGATAATATTTCCCATCTTGTTTTGTTTTGTCTTTCATACCAGGTCATATGTCTTCTCAGTCATGTTGACACTGGTCTACTACCAGGTCATGTGTCTTCTCAGTCATGTTGACACTGGTCTACTACCATGGCATGTGTCTTCTCAGTCATGTTGACACTGGTCTACTACTGTTGCTGTAATGTATTGTTGTTCTGATTAATATTGTTGTTGTAGTTGTTGTTAATGGTAATCCCATGTCCACTACTACTATTATTATTGCTGTTGGTCCCACCATTTATTTATATATAAATATATATATATATTATATATATGTAAATATATATTTGTTATTTTCCTATATGTATACTTTGACAATGTAAGTAATAATGAACTTGCCATGTCAATAAAGTAAATTTAATTGAATTGAGAGAGAGAGGTACAGGAGAGAGAGAGAGACAGACAGAGAGAGAAGGGATCTGTTGCAGCTCTGTAGAAGCCTGGGTCTGTACTTTGTCAATGGTAGGTTACGGGGGAACTCACAGCACAGTAGACTATATGATTACAGACATTGACCCTTTCTCTCTCAGCTCATTCACTGTCACGCCACTAACACCTCTGTCTGATCACAGCCAAATTACGTTGTTCCTCAAAAGAACAGACATGGAAACAACCAGACATTCACAGCCCAGTAAGCTGTATAACATCAGACATTCACAGCCCAGTAAGCTGTATAACATCAGACATGCACAGCCCAGTAAGCTGTATAACATCAGACATTCACAGCCCAGTAAGCTGTATAACATCAGACATTCACAGCCCAGTAAGCTGTACAACATCAGACATTCATACAGATGGGCCCAAAACAGTACAGAAGAATACCAGAAAGCAACCTGGAACCAAAATATCCAAACCCTCTTAGATAACTTTCTGGATAGCACATTCACTCACAGCAAAGAAGGCATCAATCTAGCAGTAAAAAACATCAACTATATATTCAGGCAAACGGCAAAAGAAGCACAATTGAAATTGATAAAAAACAAAAAAGACCAAAGATGACAACTGGTTTGATGCAGATTGTAAAATTATAAGGAAAAATCGTAGAACACTATCCAACCAAAAGCACAGAGACTCAAATAATGGTGAATTAGGCCTTCATTACTGTGAGACTTTAAAACTCTATAAACATACACTCAGAACCAAGAGAAATTGGGAAACACAAGCACAAGCACGAAGCAAAATG
>NC_074694.1:11455550-11470550 GCF_029448725.1 Salvelinus fontinalis | reverse complement strand
TGTGTAGAAACCTTGTTGTGTTGAAACCTTGTTGTCTAGAAACCTTGTTGTGTAGAAACCTTGTTGTGTAGAATGTTGTGTTGAAACCTTGTTGTGTAGAAACCTTGTTGTGTAGAAACCTTGTTGTGTAGAAACCTTGTTGTGTTGAAACCTTGTTGTGTTGAAACCTTGTTGTGTTGAAACCTTGTTGTCTAGAAACCTTGTTGTGTTGAAACCTTGTTGTGTAGAAACCTTGTTGTGTAGAATGTTGTGTTGAAACCTTGTTGTGTAGAAACCTTGTTGTGTAGAAACCTTGTTGTGTAGAAACCTTGTTGTGTAGAAACCTTGTTGTGTTGAAACCTTGTTGTGTAGAAACCTTGTTGTGTAGAATGTTGTGTTGAAACCTTGTTGTGTAGAAACCTTGTTGTGTAGAATGTTGTGTTGAAACCTTGTTGTGTAGAAACCTTGTTGTGTAGAAACCTTGTTGTGTAGAAACCTTGTTGTGTTGAAACCTTGTTGTGTAGAAACCTTGTTGTGTAGAATGTTGTGTAGAATGTTGTGTAGAAACCTTGTTGTGTAGAAACCTTGTTGTGTAGAAACCTTGTTGTCTAGAAACCTTGTTGTGTAGAAACCTTGTTGTGTAGAAACCTTGTTGTGTAGAAACCTTGTTGTGTAGAAACCTTGTTGTGTAGAATGTTGTGTTGAAACCTTGTTGTGTAGAAACCTTGTTGTGTAGAAACCTCGTTGCCTAGAAACCTTGTTGTCTAGAAACCTTGTTGTGTAGAAACCTTGTTGTGTAGAATGTTGTGTTGAAACCTTGTTGTGTAGAAACCTTGTTGTGTTGAAACCTTGTTGTGTTGAAACCTTGTTGTGTAGAAACCTTGTTGCCTAGAAACCTTGTTGTCTAGAAACCTTGTTGTGTAGAAACCTTGTTGTGTAGAATGTTGTGTTGAAACCTTGTTGTGTAGAATGTTGTGTTGAAACCTTGTTGTGTTGAAACCTTGTTGTGTAGAATGTTGTGTTGAAACCTTGTTGTGTAGAAACCTTGTTGCCTAGAAACCTTGTTGCCTAGAAACCTTGTTGTGTAGAAACCTTGTTGCGTAGAAACCTTGTTGTGTAGAATGTTGTGTTGAAACCTTGTTGTGTAGAAACCTTGTTGTGTAGAAACCTTGTTGTGTAGAATGTTGTGTTGAAACCTTGTTGTGTAGAAACCTTGTTGTGTAGAAACCTTGTTGTGTAGAAACCTTGTTGTGTAGAAACCTTGTTGTGTAGAAACCTTGTTGTGTAGAAACCTTGTTGCCTAGAAACCTTGTTGCCTAGAAACCTTGTTGTGTAGAAACCTTGTTGCGTAGAAACCTTGTTGCCTAGAAACCTTGTTGTGTAGAAACCTTGTTGTGTAGAAACCTTGTTGTGTAGAAACCTTGTTGCGTAGAAACCTTGTTGCCTAGAAACCTTGTTGTGTAGAAACCTTGTTGTGTAGAAACCTTGTTGTGTAGAAACCTTGTTGTGTAGAAACCTTGTTGTGTAGAATGTTGTGTTGAAACCTCGTTGTGTAGAAACCTTGTTGTGTAGAAACCTTGTTGTGTAGAATGTTGTGTTGAAACCTCGTTGTGTAGAATGTTGTGTTGAAACCTTGTTGTGTAGAATGTTGTGTAGAAACCTTGTTGTGTTGAAACCTTGTTGTGTTGAAACCTTGTTGTGTAGAAACCTTGTTGTGTTGAAACCTCGTTGTGTAGAAACCTCGTTGTGTTGAAACCTCTTGCCTCCTGTTGAGTAGCCATTTTTAGGTAGCCCTGGGAAGTTGAGAGAGCTGAAAACCGGTTTGATGACTCAATGATGAAAGGAAGAGATTGTGGAGGAAGAGGAGAGAGGAGGAGGGGTGAGTGGGTGAGCTTTCTACCCAGAAACCCTTTCTTTCCCCCTGGCGTATATTCCAGTACTTACAGGAACACAGAAACTAAGAGGCCTTGCATTGGCTTCAGACTAGTCTGAGCCAGACAGAACTGGATTGGAGTGGTGTTGTATTTAAATAGTTGTTGAGCCAAGGCAGCCTGACTCTAGTTGAGTTTAACGTCTGTTTTTGCAAATGCTTTGTGAATTAATGAATTAATAACTTGTCATGACTGTCATGACTGTCACGACTGGCCTCTTGTCAGGGTACAGAGATAAGACATGACTGGCCTCTAGTCAGGGTACAGAGATTGGACATGACTGGCCTCTTGTCAGGGTACAGAGATAAGACATGACTGGCCTCTAGTCAGGGTACAGAGATAGGACATGACTGGCCTCTAGTCAGGGTACAGAGATAGGACATGACAGGCCACTAGTCAGGGTACAGAGATTGGACATGACTGGCCTCTTGTCAGTGTACAGAGATTAGACATGACTGGCCTCTAGTCAGTGTACAGAGATAGGACATGACTGGCCTCTAGTCAGGGTACAGAGATAGGACATGACTGGCCTCTAGTCAGTGTACAGAGATAGAACATGACTGGCCTCTAGTCAGGGTACAGAGATAGGACATGACTGGCCTCTAGTCAGGGTACAGAGATAGGACATGACTGGCCTCTAGTCAGGGTACAGAGATAGAACATGACTGGCCTCTAGTCAGGGTACAGAGATAGGACATGACTGGCCTCTAGTCAGGGTACAGAGATAGGACATGACTGGCCTCTAGTCAGGGTACAGAGATTGGACATGACTGGCCTCTAGTCAGGGTAAAGAGATAGGACATGACTGGCCTCTAGTCAGGGTACAGAGATAGAACATGACTGGCCTCTTGTCAGGGTACAGAGATTGGACATGACTGGCCTCTAGTCAGGGTACAGAGATAAGACATGACTGGCCTCTAGTCAGGGTACAGAGATTGGACATGACTGGCCTCTAGTCAGGGTACAGAGATAGAACATGACTGGCCTCTAGTCAGGGTACAGAGATAGGACATGACTGGCCTCTAGTCAGGGTACAGAGATAGGACATGACTGGCCTCTAGTCAGGGTACAGAGATAGGACATGACTGGCCTCTAGTCAGTGTACAGAGATAGAACATGACTGGCCTCTAGTCAGGGTACAGAGATAGGACATGACTGGCCTCTAGTCAGGGTACAGAGATAGGACATGACTGGCCTCTAGTCAGGGTACAGAGATAGAACATGACTGGCCTCTAGTCAGGGTACAGAGATAGGACATGACTGGCCTCTAGTCAGGGTACAGAGATTGGACATGACTGGCCTCTAGTCAGGGTACAGAGATTGGACATGACTGGCCTCTAGTCAGGGTACAGAGATTGGACATGACTGGCCTCTAGTCAGGGTACAGAGATTGGACATGACTGGCCTCTAGTCAGGGTACAGAGATTGGACATGACTGGCCTCTAGTCAGGGTACAGAGATTGGACATGACTGGCCTCTTGTCAGGGTACAGAGATAGAACATGACTGGCCTCTAGTCAGTGTACAGAGATTGGACATGACTGGCCTCTTGTCAGGGTACAGAGATAGAACATGACTGGCCTCTAGTCAGGGTACAGAGATTGGACATGACTGGCCTCTTGTCAGGGTACAGAGATAGAACATGACTGGCCTCTAGTCAGTGTGCACTGACCTCTGTACATAGAAACAGGACTAGCTCATTCCAACTCCCTTGACCTCTGTATGTAGAAACAGGACTAGCTCATTCCAACTCCCCTGACCTCTGTAGGTAGAAACAGGACTAGTTCATTCCAACTCCCCTGACCTCTGTATGTAGAAACAGGACAAGTTCATTCCAACTCCCCTGACCTCTGTATGTAGAAACAGGACTAGCTCATTCCAACTCCCCTGACCTCTGTACGTAGAAACAGGACTAGTTCATTCCAACTCCCCTGACCTCTGTATGTAGAAACAGGACTAGTTCATTCCCACTCCCTTGACCTCTGTATGTAGAAACAGGACTAGTTCATTCCCACTCCCTTGACCTCTGTATGTAGAAACAGGACTAGTTCATTCCAACTCCCCTGACCTCTGTACGTAGAAACAGGACTAGCTCATTCCAACTCCCCTGACCTCTGTATGTAGAAACAGGACTAGTTCATTCCAACTCCCCTGACCTCTGTATGTGGAAACAGGACTAGTTCAGGCAGTATAATCATGGTAGGGTGTATATGTAGGACCTCTTATCACTCCTCTGTCAGCAGCACACCACTCTGACTATGAGTCTGTCTCTAAGGAGCATCACTATTAACACTGAACATTAAAACACACCACTCTGACTATGAGTCTGTCTCTAAGGAGCATCACTATTAACACTGAACATTAAAACACACCACTCTGACTATGAGTCTGTCTCTAAGGAGCATCACTATTAACACTGAACAATAAAACACACCACTCTGACTTTGAGCCTGTCTCTAAGGAGCATCACTATTAACACTGAACCACAACATACAATCTTCTTGAGAATAGATGCTGTATATCTATGCATAACATACACTGACACACACTCAGTCTGTGGTAGACCAGTGAGAAAACAACAGTGACCAATAGTGGGGGGGGGGGTTGACTGATGAGGAACCTCTGGGAAACTATTTCAGGCCTATACAAGAGAGCTGCCATGCTAGCCACATCAGCGTGCGCAGTCTTCCGATATGAGGTCACAGTTAGGTCACGACCCCGCTCTGCCACACACTGAGAACTGAGCATGTCTCCCTCTAGGTTCCAGGGGGACACTGAGGAGTCACAGAGGACAGGTGACCACACCTGTCTTTCACCCACAACCAAGACCCAGACATTACTCACAGCGCAGTGCCCTGGACAGCCGACAATGCTGCTTTTAAAGACGTTTTCTCCCTTTACATGCACGCAGATCGCATTCATTGTCAACGCTGCTCACGTTGGCTGAATCTGAAAACACCTTTGAATGTAAAGCGCTCTGTAACGCCGATCGGACTGAATCCTGGCCCAAGCCTCTCCCCCCGCCAGCCATCTACTCCTTAATACCTAAACCCAGCATGGACCCAATGAAAAACTGAGGGATAATATGTTCTCACTGCAGGTCTTATTGGAGGTCTTCTGTTTTGAGATCAGCTCTGGTCATCAACCTCCCTGAGCAGAGAGAGACCCCCAACCACCCATGGAGGGACAGGACTGTCCTCTCATACACTGACAAATGTCTGAGTGTCTAAACACACACACGCACACGCACGCACGCACGCACATGCACACACACACACACACACGCACACGCACACACACATACACAGACACACACACACGCACGCACGCACGCACGTACGCACACACACACAGACGCACACACACGCACACACACACACACACACACAGACACACACACACACACACACACGCACGCACGCACGCACACGCACACACACACAGACGCACACACACGCACACGCACACACACGCACACGCACAGACGCACACCCACCCACACAGTGTTCTCTACCTTGTCTGTGTCTCTGAGTGAGTGTGGGACTGTGAATGGGGTCTTTTCAGTCGCTGTAGGTCAGCCCGTACACAGAGTTCTCTTTGTATCCTGTACAACGGAGGCTGCTGAGGGGAGGACGGCTCATAATAATGGCTGGAACGGATTAAATGTAACGGCAGGAAACCATGTGTTTGATGTATTTGATACCATTCTACTGATTCCGCTCCAGCCAATACCACAAGCCCTTCCTCCCCAATTAAGATGCCACCAACCTCCTGTGATCATGTCTTCTGTTCTTCTCAGGATGACATCACTGTCTTCTGTTTCTTCTCAGTATGACATCACTGTCTTCTGTTCTTCTCAGGATGACATCACTGTCTTCTGTTTCTTCTCAGGATGACATCACTGTCTTCTGTTCTTCTCAGGATGACATCACTGTCTTCTGTTCTTCTCAGTATGACATCACTGTCTTCTGTTTCTTCTCAGTATGACATCACTGTCTTCTGTTCTTCTCAGGATGACATCACTGTCTTCTGTTTCTTCTGAGTATGACATCACTGTCTTCTGTTCTTCTCAGCATGACATCACTGTCTTCTGTTTCTTCTCAGTATGACATCACTGTATTCTGTTACTTCTCAGAATGACATCACTGTCTTCTGTTTCTTCTCAGTATGAGATCACTGTATTCTGTTACTTCTCAGTATGACATCACTGTCTTCTGTTCTTCTCAGTATGACATCACTGTCTTCTGTTTCTTCTCAGTACGACAATATGACATCACTGTCTTCTGTTTCTTCTCAGTACGACAATATGACATCACTGTCTTCTGTTCTCAGTATGACAATATGACATCACTATCTTCTGTTCTCAGTATGACATCACTGTATGTGTGTGTGAGATTGAGTGCAAACGTGCGTGCATGCGCTTATGCATATGCATGAAAGAGCATCTTGACTGGTTGCATCACTGCCTGGTATTGCAATAGTACCGCCCTCAATTGCATGGCGCTACAGAGGGTGGTGCGGACAGCCCAGGACATCACTGGGGCCGAGCTCCCTGCCATCCAGGACATCACTGGGGCCGAGCTCCCTGCCATCCAGGACATCACTGGGGCCGAGCTCCCTGCCACCCAGGACATCACTGGGGCCGAGCTCCCTGCCATCCAGGACATCACTGGGGCCGAGCTCCCTGCCATCCAGGACATCACTGGGGCCGAGCTCCCTGCCAACCAGGACATCACTGGGGCCGAGCTCCCTGCCATCCAGGACATCACTGGGGCCGAGCTCCCTGCCACCCAGGACATCACTGGGGCCGAGCTCCCTGCCACCCAGGACATCACTGGGGCCGAGCTCCCTGCCACCCAGGACATCACTGGGGCCGAGCTCCCTGCCATCCAGGACATCACTGGGGCCGAGCTCCCTGCCATCCAGGACATCACTGGGGCCGAGCTCCCTGCCATCCAGGACATCACTGGGGCCGAGCTCCCTGCCATCCAGGACATCACTGGGGCCGAGCTCCCTGCCATCCAGGACATCACTGGGGCCGAGCTCCCTGCCATCCAGGACATCACTGGGGCCGAGCTCCCTGCCATCCAGGACATCACTGGGGCCGAGCTCCCTGCCATCCAGGACATCACTGGGGCCGAGCTCCCTGCCATCCAGGACATCACTGGGGCCGAGCTCCCTGCCACCCAGGACATCACTGGGGCCGAGCTCCCTGCCATCCAGGACATCACTGGGGCCGGGCTCCCTGCCATCCAGGACATCACTGGGGCCGAGCTCCCTGCCATGCAGGACATCACTGGGGCCGAGCTCCCTGCCATCCAGGACATCACTGGGGCCGAGCTCCCTGCCATCCAGGACATCCACAGTATATCAGCTGGTGTGGTAGGAAGGCACGGAAAATCCTTAAAGACTCCAACCACCCAAGCCATTGACTATTCTCTCTGCTTCTGCACAGCAAGGGGTACCGGTGCATCAAGTCTGACACCAACAGGCTCTTGAACAGCTTCTATCCCCAAACCATAATACGGATAAATAGCTAACAAAATAGCTACACCTACTATCTGAGTAAACCTTGTATCCTTATTCCCCTTTAATTGCTATTTTTTCACTCTATGCAGACTCACAGGGCCCTACACACTGACAGGACTCTACACACTGACAGGACTCTACACACTGACAGGACTCTACACACTGACAGGACTCTACACACTGACAGGACTCTACACACTGACAGGACTCTACACACTGACAGGACTCTACACACTGACAGGACTCTACACACTGACAGGACTCTACACACTGACAGGACCCTATACATTCACAGACACTTCCTCATCTGCTCACCCACACTCTACACACAGTCACATATAAGCTGCTGCTACTCTGTTTATCTTATATCCTGTTGCCTAGTAACCTTACCCTTATACGTATACAGTTTAAGTCGGAAGTTTACATACACCTTAGCTAAATAAATTTTGACTCCGTTTTTCACAATTCCTGACATCTAATCCTTGTAAAAATCCCTGTCTTAGGTCAGTTAGGATCACCACTTTATTGTAAAAATGTGAAATGTCAATATATAATAGAGTAGAGAGACTTATTTCAGCTTTTATTTCTTTCATCACATTCCCAGTGGGTCAGAAGTTTACATACACTCAATTAGTATTTGTTTAACGTGGGTCAAACGTTTTGGGTAGCCTTCCACAAGCTTCCAACAATAGGTTGGGTGAATTTTGGCCCATTCCTCCTGACAGAGCTGGTGTAACTGAGTCAGGTTTGTAGGCCTCCTTGCTCGCACACACTTTTTCAGTTCTGCCCACACATTTTCTGTAGGATTGAGGTCAGGGCTTTGTGATGGCCACTACAATACCTTGACTTTGTTGTCCTTAAGCCATTTTGCCACAACTTTGGAAGTATGCTTGGGGTCATTGTCCATTTGGAAGAGCCATTTGCGACAAAACTTTAACTTCTTGACTGATGTCTTGAGATGTTGCTTCAATATATCCACATAATTTCCTCCCTAATGATGCCATCCATTTTGTGAAGTGCACCAGTCCCTCCTGCAGCAAAGCACCCCTAACAACATGATGCTGCCACCCCCTTGCTTCACGGTTGGGATGGTGTTCTTCGTCTTGCAAGACTCCCCCTTTTTCCTCCAAACAAAACAATGGTCATTATGGCCAAACAGTTCTATTTTTTTTTCATCAGACCAGAGGACATTTCTCCAAAAAGTACGACCTTTGTCCTCATGTACAGTTGCAAACCGTAGTCTGGCTTTTTTTTAATGGTGGTTTTGGAGTAGTGGCTTCTTCCTTGCTGAGCGGCCTTTCACATTATGTCGATATAGAACTCTTTTTACTGTGGATATAGATACTGTTGGACCTGTTTCCTCCGGCATCTTCAGAAGATCCATTGCTGTTGTTCTGGGATTGATTTGCACTAGGAGGACAGAACGCGTCTCCTTCCTGAGCGGTATGATGGCTGCGTGGTCCCATGGTGTTTATACTTGCGTACTATTGCTTGTACACATGAACGTGGTACCTTCAGGCGTTTGGAAATTGCTCCCACGGATAAACCAAACTTGTGGAGGTCTACAATTTTTTTTCTGAGGTCTTGGCTGATTTCTTTTGATTTTCCCATGATGTCAAGCAAAGAGGAACTGAGTTTGATTGCAGACCTTGAAATACATCCACAGGTACACCTCCAATTGACTCAAATGATGTCCTATTAGAAGCTTCTAAAGCCATGACACCATTTTCTGGAATTTTCCAAGATGTTTAAAGGCACAGTCAACCTAGTGTATGTAAACTTCTGACCCACTGGAATTGTGATACAGTGAATTATAAGTGAAATAATCTGTCTATAAACAATTGTTGGAAAAATGTCTTGTGTCATGCACAAAGTAGATGTCCTAAGCGACTTGGCAAAACTATAGTTTGTTAACTTATGGATAGGGGGCACAATTTTCACGTTTGGATGAAAAGCGTGCCCAGAGTAAACTGCCTCCTACTCAGTCCCAGATGTTAATATATGCATATTATTATTAGTATTGGGTAGAACACACTCTGAAGTTTCCAAAACTGTTTGAATCATGTCTGTGACTATAACAGAACTTATTTGGCAGACAAAACCCTGAGGACAAACCATTCAGATTATTTTTTTTGAGGTCAATCTCTTTTCAATGATATTTCATTGGACCTTCCTGCAGTTCCTATCGCTTCCACTGGATGTCAACAGTCTTTAGAAATTGGTTGAGGTTTTTCCTTTGAGAAATGAAGAAGTAGCCATGTTCAGAATGAGGCTCCAGTGAAGTGTACTGTTTGTTAGAGGCACGTGACCAGAAAGCATGCTACACATTGTTTTCCTCCGGTATTGAACACAGATCATCCCGTCTTAAATTTGATCTATTATTTATGTAAAAAAATACCTAAAGTTGTATTTCAAAAGTAGTTTGAAATGTTTGGACAAAGCTTACAGGTAACTTTTGAAGTCATGTTGAGCGAGTTGGAACCGGTGTTTTTCTGGATCAAACGCACCAAATAAATTGACATTTTGGATATATATCGACGGAATTAATCGAACAAAAGGACCATTTGTGATGTTTATGGGACATATTGGAGTGTCAACAGAAGAAGCTTGTCAAAGGTAAGGCATGAATTATATACGCTACCCTCCCACATATCCCAGAGAGGTTTAACAAAACATTTGTGGAGTGGTTGAAAAACGAGTTTTAATGATTCCAACCTAAGTGTATGTAAACTTCCGACTTCAACTGTATACCTCCATCATTCCAGCATCCCTGCACATTGTAAATTATGGTATCGGAACTGACCCTGTAAATAGTATTGTCATGACGTGGCCCTCTTTGGGTATAGCGAGCACCCCCCCTCTCTTCACCCCCCCTCTCTTTCTCTTACCACCTCTCTCTCTCCCTTCTACACCTAGGCTCTGTTATCTCAGGTTGTAAATTCCCCGAGGAGACTCTCCTCAGGGCCATGCAGTATAGAGAGGGGGTTCACAGTAGAACAAAGGAACCTCTTCTACCTCAGAGAACTTGAGAACTGAACAATATCCATGTTTTGGAGAATGTGTAAACGGTCGGTGGAGAATCCAGCTACGACCGGGCCATTTTGTTTAATGTTTGTGACCTTATGAGAGACAGTACAGCCACATTACCATAACTCTGTTTATACAAGAGTCTCCATTATGAGATTGAATCTAATTATTGTATAAAATGAATGAGTAAAGATGAAACTATTTGTGAAATTATGTAATGTGATTTTAAACTGTTTAATGAAAGAGAATTCAATTTCCTTTAAATTTAAACTAAGTCATTTGCCTGACCCATGAGCACAGATATTGATCTGGCGTCATGGGACAGCCTTTTCTGCTGTTCCGAATACAACCCGCACCTGGAGAAGCCCACTTCAGACCATGCGTACCTCGATTACCGAGAGGGCTAAGGTTTGAGTAGAGACCATGCGTACCTCGGTCATCTGAGGGAGCTAAGGTTGAAACAGTTGTTGAATTCCTAAACAAACCACGTGGAGCATTGGCTACACTGGTGGAAATGGTTCAACTCTGAGTCTATCGATACCGACAGAATAAGAGCAGATCTTCGATACTAATTACTAGTCTGCAGATAGAATTTATGTCAACCTGGAATGCGAAGACCGACAACTGCCGAAACATCTATTCTATAAAAACATTTCTGAATGGGACTCTGAAGTATCCATTCTAACCACGAAAGACACCAGGGACGCAAAGAGAGAGTCTTTACCAGTGTAATGAAACAGCAGGGAGCAGGTCTCGAACCCTAGACCTCCTAGCCCGAGGTCCGGCGCGCTATCGACTGTGCCGCAAAAGCATGCTCAAGCGGCAGAGTCGATTTCCGCGCTTATAAACCCAGGGTCGTTACACTACTCCCTCCTTTCAAAGAGCGCGTCCTCACGCTAGTTTGCCACTTTACGTCTTACAGGAACGCGCTCACCGGCCAAGCACACGCACTGTCGTGGATGCGAGGTCCGATCACTTCCGACACCAGTGTAATGAAACATATTTTTTATATTTTTTATATTTTTTAAAAATATCTTTTGAATTTCGCGCCCTGCACTTGAAGTGGCTGTTGTCATAAATGTACCGACGTCGGGCTTGCATGCCAAACAGAGTGCCATAAAAATATCCGCACATTCTGGGAAAAAGAGGCTACGTTAGCACAATGTATAACCACTGATTTCAGCTCTAAATATGCACATATTCGAACAAAACATAAGTGTATATATAACCTGATGTTATAGGACTGTCATCTGATGAAGCTTATCAAGGTTAGTCAAAAATTATATATCTTTTGCTGGTTTATTCAGTATCGCTAATGTGCCTATTGCTATCGCTAACGTGCCTTGATGAATGAATGCGGTAGTGTGGTAGGCTATTGTAGTAAGCTAATATAATGCTATATTGTGTTTTCGCTGTAAAACACTTAAAAAATCGGAAATATTGGCTGGATTCACAAGATGTTTGTCAGCCCACGTACTGTAACCCAGTTACACAGGAAACATTATGCTTCCACCTTTTGCAGCAATTTGCTATACACCATTGATTTTTCAGAAATGTTTTATGAGTATTTAGGTATTTGACGTAGGTGTCTGTAATTACTCTGGCTGCTTCGGTCCTATTTGTGACGGTAGCTGTGATGGTAGCTGCAATGTAAAACTGATTTATACCTCAAATATGCACATTTTTCAAACAAAACATAGATTTATTGTATAACATGTTATAAGACTGTCATCTGATGAAGTTGTTTCTTGGTTAGTTTGGTTGGTTCTTGGTTAGTTAGGTTGGCTTTGTGCATGCTACCTGTGCTGTGAAAAATGTCTGTCCTTTTTTGTATTTGGTGGTGAGCTAACATAAATATATGTGGTGTTTTCGCTGTAAAACATTTAAAAAATCGGACATGTTGGCTGGATTCACAAGATGTTTATCTTTCATATGCTGTATTGGACTTGTTAACTTCTTATGGCTGCAAGGGGCAGCATTGAGTAACCTGGAAAGAGGTGGCCATTTCAAACGGCCTCCTACTCAATTCTTGCTCGTACAATATGCATATTATCATTACTATTGGATAGAAAACACGCTCTAGTTTCTTAAACCGTTTGAATTATTTCTCTAAGTGAACCAGAACTCTTTCTGCAGCCCATTTCCTATCCGGAAGTGAGATTTCCAAAAGCGAGGTCTTTTTTCAAGAGCTTGTCTATAAAAGGGCATGTCACTTGGGACTATAGAAACACGTCATACACCTTCCCTTGGGTGTCATGCGGAAGTGAGAGCAGAAATGACTTGATTATCTCGTTCTGGGATTGAATACAGCCTCTTGGAGTGAGAGGTCCGCCATTATTATTTTTTTCGAAGGCGCGAAGTTGGACCTGGAATTGCCTCCTGGAAAACCGTCGTTATAGGTGAATATGATCTCCGGCTTCGATTTTATTTGATACATGTCACAATATCATCCTAAAGTATGTTTTTTCAATATAGTTTAATTATATTATTGAAATTTATTCGGGACTTTAGACGTGATGCGTTGGAAGAATTTGTTCAAGAAGGAGAGGTTAGCGCCGCACGGCCAGTGTGCTTGCTAATTCAAGAGGGAAATAGTTCGTTCTGGATCCAAACAAAGACGGTTCTGGACAATGGACCCCTTTACAACATTCTGATGGAAGATCAACAAAGATAAGGACCCAATTTGGGATGCTATTTCATATATCTGTCGAAATGAGCTATCGCTACCGATTACTTGGAATCAATGCTGTTGTGTGTTAGCCATTGCAGTAAGCTAATATAACGATATATTGTGTTTTCGCTGTAAAAAAATAAAAAAATCGGAAATATTGTCTGTATTCACAAGATCTTTGTCTTTTATTTTGCTATACACCATATATTTTTCTGAAATGTTTTATGATGAGTAATTAGGTAGTTGACGTTGGTGTCTGTATTTACTCTGGCTACGCCCGTGCTATTTCTGACTGTAGCTATGATGGTAGCATCAATGTAAAACTGATTTATAGCTCAAATATGCACATTTTTCGAACAAAACATAGATTTATTGTGTAACATGTTATAAGGACTGTCATCTGAGGAAGTTGTTTCTAGGTTTGTTTGGTTGGATCTTGGTTAGTTAGGTTGGCTTTGTGCATGCTACCTGTGCTGTGAAAAATGTCTGTCCTCTTTTGTATTTGGTGGTGAACTAACATAAATATACGTGGTGTTTTTGCTGTAAAACATTTTAAAAATCGGACACGTTAGCTGGATTCACAAGATGTTTATCTTTCAAATGCTGTATTGGACTTGTTAATGTGTGAAAGTTAAATATTTAAAAAAAAATAGATTTTGAATTTCGCGCCCTGCAATAGAGCTGGATGTTGTCATAAGTGTACCGACATCGGGCTAGCCAGCCTAACAGGTTTTAATGTGTGAAAGTTAAATATTTCAAAAAAATATATTTTGGATTTCGCGCCCTGCACTTGAAGTGGCTGTTGTCATATTGTGCCCGGCTTCGGGCTTGCAGCCCAAAGAAGTTAATTACATTTACATGATTAGTTTAATCACATAATAATAATTACAGAGAATTGATTTGATAAAATAAGTATTCACTTTAATGATGCCAAAGATATGACAGTATGCTTACATATTGTGTTCTTCATATATTTATTCTTATGTCTTGTGTGTGTTTTTTGAGTTGACAGAGAGACGAACCTGGAGAATAGTCCCCTAAGCAAGCTGGTCCTGGGGTTCTGTTCACAAACACAAATAGACCCCACAGAGCCCCAGGACAGCAACACAATTAGACCCAACCAAATCATGAGAAAACAAAAAGATAATTACTTGACACATTGGAAAGAATCAACAAAAAACAGAGCAAACTAGATGCTATTTGGTCCTAAACAGAGAGCACACAGTGGCAGAATACCTGACCACTGTGACTGACCCAAAATGAAGGAAAGCTTTGACTATGTACAGACTCAGTGAGCATAGCCTTGCTATTGAGGAAGGCCGATGTAGGCAGACCTGGCTCTCAAGAGAAGACAGACTATGTGCACACTGCCCACAAAATGAGGTGGAAACTGAGCTGCACTTCCTAACCTCCGGCCAAATGTATGACCATAATTGAGACACATATTTCCCTCTACACAGACCCACAAAGAATTAGAAAGCAGACTCCCATATCTATTGAGTGAAATACCACAGTGTGCCATCACAGCAGCAAGATGTGTGACCTGTTGACACAAGAAAAAGGCAACCAGTGAACAAACACCATTGTAAATACAACCCATTATTATGTTTATTTATTTTCCCTTTTCTACTTTAATTATGTGCACATAATATATAACATTTGAAATGTCTTTATTATTTTGGAACTTTTGTGAGTATAATGTTTACTGTTATTTTTTTATTTATTGTTTATTTCACTTTAGTTCATTATCTATTTCACTTGCTTTGGCAATGTAAACATATGTTTCCCATGCCAATAAAGCCCTTAAATTGAATTGCCGTGAAATTGAATTGAGACAGCGAGTGAGACAGAGAGAAAGAGAGAG
>NC_074694.1:11445550-11453050 GCF_029448725.1 Salvelinus fontinalis | reverse complement strand
CCATGCAAATGTTGCTTTAGCAGTATGCTTAGGGTCATTGTCCTGCTGGAAGGTGAACCTCCGTCTCAGTCTCAAATCTCCGGAAGACTGAAACAGATTTCCCTCAAGAATTTCCCTGTATTTAGCGCCATCCATCACTCCTTCAATTCTGACCAGTTTCCCAGTCCCTGCCGATGGAAAAACATCCCCACAGGGGATGATGTTCTTAAGCAATGGCTTTTTTCTGGCCACTCATTCGTAAAGCCCAGCTCTGTGGAGTGTACTTTTAAAGTGGTCCTAAGGACAGATACTCCAATCTCCGCTGTGGAGCTTGCAGCTCCTTCAGGGATATCTTTGCTCTCTTTGTTGCCTCTCTGATTAATGTCCTCCTTGCCTGGTCTGTGAGTTTTGGTGGGCGGCTTGTTGTGGTGCCATATTCTTTCCAGTTTTTAAAAATGTTCAAAGTTTCTGATATTTTTTTATAACCCAACCCTGATCTGTACTTCTCCACAACTTTGTCCCTGACCTGTTTGGAGAGGTCATTGGTCTTCATGGTGCCGCTTGCTTGGTGGTGCCCCTTGCTTAGTGGTGTTACAGGCTCTGGGGCCTTTCATCAGAACAGGTGTATATATACGAAGATCATGTGAATACTTTTGCAAGGCACTGTATGTACCATGATTCTTCTCTCCCGTGCTTCCCTTCTTCCCTCCTTCCCTCTTTCTCTCCTTCCATCCTCCCTCCTCCCCTCCTTCTCTCCTCCCTCTTTCTCTCCTTCCATCCTCCCTCCTTCCCTCCTCCCTCTTGCTCCCCTTCCCTCCTTCCCTCCTTATTTACTCAATAAATTGGATGCAGTCTATCACAGTGCCATCCGTTTTGTCACCAAAGCCCCATATACTACCCACCACTGCGACCTGTACACTCTCGTTGGCTGGCCCTCGCTTCATACTCGTCGTCAAACCCACTGGCTCCAGGTCATCTACAAGACCCTGCTAGGTAAAGTCCCCCCTTATCTCAGCTCGCTGGTCACCATAGTAGCACCTACCTGTAGCACGCGCTCCAGCAGGTATATCTCTCTGGTCACCCCCAAAACCAATTCTTCCTTTGGCCGCCTCTCCTTCCAGTTCTCTGCTGCCAATGACTGGAACGAACTACAAAAATCTCTGAAACTGGAAACACTTATCTCCCTCACTAGCTTTAAGCACCAGCTGTCAGAGCAGCTCATAGATTACTGCACCTGTACATAGCCCATCTATAATTTAGCCCAAACAACTACCTCTTTACCTACTGTATTTATTTATTTATTTATTTTGCTCCTTTGCACCCCATTATTTCTATCTCTACTTTTTTCTATCTCTACTATCTCTACTTTTTTTACTTTTTTTTACTTGCTATATTGTATTTACTTCGCCACCATGGCCTTTTTATATTTTTATTTATTTATATATATATTTTGTTTGCCTTCACCTCCCTTATCTCACCTCACTTGCTCATATTGTATATAGACTTATTTTTCACTGTATTATTGACTGTATGTTTGTTTTACTCCATGTGTAACTATGTGTTGTTGTATGTGTCGAACTGCTTTGCTTTATCTTGGCCAGGTCGCAATTGTAAATGAGAACGTGTTCTCAATTTGCCTACCTGGTTAAATAAAGGTGAAACAAATAACAAAATAAAATTATCCTCCCCTCCTCCCTCCTTCTCTTCTTCCCTGCTCCCTCCTCCCCTCCTTCCCTGCTCCCTCCTTACTTCCTCCCTCTTTCTCTCCATCTCTTTTCTCTTTCTTTTATCTGTCTCATTACATCATTACATCATTACATCGGTTCAGCCTGGGGACTTTTTCATTGTCTGGATGATTATTTAGATGCTGGGCGTCTCTCCTTCCGTCTGTTACACTTAATTTCCTGTTGTCATTATGAATCCCCGTGGCGACGGTGTTCTCCTCCGGTGTTCTCTAGTGCTCAGAAGAACAGATAGTAATACTGTGATAAGATAACACAGTGAGTGTATACTAACAGGAGTTGATGTCTGGTATTTTATTTATGTTGGTTAAAGTCACACTATGACGGTGATATCATGTTTCGTGTGTCTCTGGGCTGTGGCATTGAAATACTCTTCATCTGTTTTGGGGGGGGGGGATCATATTCTTCCAGCTATAAGTTGTTTACAGAGAAGTTTCAGTAATTTTTAAAAATACAAATAAATGAGGCCTCCCGAGTAGCGCAGAGGTCTAAGACGATGCATTTCAGTGCTTGAGTCTTCGCTACAGACCCGAGATTGATCCCAGGCTGTATCACAACCGGTTGCGACCGGGAGACCCATGAGGCAGCGCACAATTAGCCTAGCGTCGTCCGGGTTAGGGGAGGGTTTGGCCGGCGAGGATGTCCTTGTCCCATCGCACTCTAGCAACACCTTGTGGCGGGCCGGGCGCATGCATGCTGACAATGTCGCCAGTTGGACGGATTTTCCTCCGACACATTGATGCGTCTGGCTTCCGGGTTAAGCGAGCAGTGTGTCAAGAAGCAGTGCGGCTTGGCAGGGTTGTGTTTCGGAGGACGCATGGCTCTCGTCCTTCGCCGAGTCTGCATGGGAGTTGCAGCGATGGGACAAGACTGTAACTACCAATTGGATACCATGAAATTGGGGAAAACATTTTTTTAAACAAGTTCTTCAAAATGTCATTACTGTAACATGGACCATTAAATAGCAAAATGGGCTAAAATTAAGATTACAACAATCTGTCACGAAGAACCATTTAAATGAGTAATACACCACTGCAGAAAAGCAGACAGGCTGTGGATCTGTAGGTGCGCATCTCACATGTAGCTCTAACAAGTCCAACGACAATGTAACAACAAAACAAGCTTAATTTAGATGCTACATTCTGGATGAGCATTGTCCATTAGCATTAATCATTAGCATTATCCATTAGCATTTATCCATTAGCATTAACCATTAGCATTAAACATTAGCATTAAACATTAGCATTAAACATTAGCATTAGCCATTAGCATTATCCATTAACCATTAGCATTAACCATTAGCATTAACCATTAGCATTAGCCATGATTAGGTATGCCAAACAACTGACCACAGGCTGTGACTGTATGACTGTACATGGTTGTGACGTCACACTGATAGGGCTCCATGTATAAGGAGGCTTGTTACATAATCACTGCTCCTCACCAGAGAAACCATTCACAGCTCAATATACACACATGGATGGACCATTTCCCTGTGGATAACAAAGAATATAATCCACACACACACACACTCGCAGGCACACACAGACACACACACACACACACACACACACACACACACACACACACACACACACACACACACACACACACACACACACACACACACACACACACACACACACACACACACACAAACCATAAATTCGGATAACATCCCTTTATCACTATTCCTTGTGTTCTCTTCCTACATTATACAATCAGATTGTATTGGTCACATACACATGTTTACCAGATGTTATTGCGGGTGTAGCGAAATGCTTGTGTTTCTAGCTCCGACAGTGCAGTAATATCTAACAATTCACAACAATACACAGTAATCTAAAAGTAAAAGAATGGAAATAAGAGATATATAAAAATTAGGTCGAGCAACATCAGAGTGGCTTTGACTAAAATATACACTGCTCAAAAAAATAAAGGGAACACTTAAACAACACAATGTAACTCCAAGTCAATCACACTTCTGTGAAATCAAACTGTCCACTTAGGAAGCAACACTGATTGACAATACATTTAACATGCTGTTGTGCAAATGGAATAGACAAAAGGTGGAAATTATAGGCAATTAGTAAGACACCCCCAAAAAAGGAATGGTTCTGCAGGTGGTGACCACAGACCACTTCTCAGTTCCTATGCTTCCTGGCTGATGTTTTGGTCACTTTTGAATGCTGGCGGTGCTTTCACTCTAGTGGTAGCATGAGACGGAGTCTACAACCCACACAAGTGGCTCAGGTACTGCAGTTCATCCAGGATGGCACATCAATGTGAACTGTGGCAAAAAGGTTTGCTGTGTCTGTCAGCGTAGTGTCCAGAGCATGCAGGTGCTACCAGGAGACAGGCCAGTACATCAGGAGACGTGGAGGAGGCCGTAGGAGGGCAACAACCCAGCAGCAGGACCGCTACCTCCAGTGATGGTGACCCAAGTTAAACAATTTAAAGGCAATGCTACTGAATACTAATTGAGTGTATGTAAACTTCTGACCCACTGGGAATGTGATGAAAAGAATTCGGACATTTCACATTCTTAAAATAAAGTGGTGATCCTAACTGACCTAAAACAGGGATTTTTTAATTGGATTAAATGCCAGGAATTGTAAAAAACTGAGTTTAAATGTATTTGGCTAAGGTGTATGTAAACTTCCGACTTCAACTGTAAACAGCATGTAAACATCATTAACGTGACTAGTGTTCCATTAATAAAGTGACCACTGTTCCATTATTAAAGTGACCAGTGTTCCATTATTAAAGTGACCAGTGTTCCATTAATAAAGTGACCAGTGTTCCATTATTATAGTGACCAGTGTTCCATTAATAAAGTGACCAGTGTTCCATTATTAAAGTGACCAGTGTTCCATTAACCTGTCTAGGATGAGGGTGCCGCTAGCGGCACTCCCCCCTCACCCCCACTGAAAAGGCAGAGCCGCGAAATTCAAAAAATATATTTTTTTTAAATATTTAACTTTCACACATTAAAGTCCAATACAGCTAATGAAAGACACAGATCTTGTGAATCCAGCCAACATGTCCGATTTTTAAAATGTTTTACAGGGAAGACACAATATGTAAAGATGTAAATCTATTAGCTAAAAACACATTAGCATAATCCACCATCTTTTATTTGTCCACCAACAACAGTAGCTATCACTAATTCGCCTAAACTAAAATATTTATAGCCCCTAACCAAGAAAAAAACTCATCAGATGACAGTCTGATAACATATTTATGGTATGGGATAGGTTTTGTTAGAAAAATGTGCATATTTCAGGTAGATGGCATAGGTTACAATTGCACCCACCGTCACAATTGGACTAGAATAACTACATAGAGCAACGTGTTTACCTACTTACTAATCATCAAACATTTCGTAAAAATACACAGCATACACTAATCGAAAGACACAGATCCTGTGAATACAGACAATATTTCAGATTTTCTAAGTGTCTTACAGCGAAAACACAATAAATCGTTATATTAGCATAGCACATGTGCAAACATTACCCCAGCATTAATTCTAGCCAAAGTGAGCGATAACGTAAACATCGCCAAAATATATTATTTTTTTCACAACCTTCTCAGAATTCTTCAGATGACACCCCTGTAACATCACATTACAACATGCATATACAGTTTGTTCGAAAATGTGCATATTTAGCCACCAAAATCATGGTTAGACAATGTGAAAGTAGCCCAGCTGGTGAGAAAATGTCCGTGCGCCATATTAGACAGTGATCTACTCGTATACATAAATACTCATAAACGTGACAAAAAAATATAGGGTGGACAGCGATTGATAGACAATTTAATTCTTAATACAATCGCGGAATTACATTTTTTAAATTATCCTTACTTTTCAATACAGTTTGCGCCAAGCGAAGCTACGTCAAAAAACATGGCGTCCTAAGCCACTAACATTTTTCGACAGAAACACGATTTATCATAATAAAAATGTCCTACTTTGAGCTGTTCTTCCATCAGTATCTTGGGCAAAGGATCCTTTCTTGGGTCTAATCGTCTTTTGGTGGAAAGCTGTCCTCTTGCCATGTGGAAATGCCAACTGCGTTCAGCATGAACTGGAAGCGTGCCCAGCGATTCACAGCGTTTCAGAAATAAATGTCCCAAAATCGCACTAAACGGATATAAATTGCTATAAAACGCTTTAAATTAACTACCTTATGATGTTTTTAACTCCTATAACGAGTCTTAACATGACCGGAGAAAGATTACTCCCACCACTAATGCTTGGAACAGGTGCGGGTCGGTGTCCTCCAGGCGCATGACGCAGCTCCAAAAGAGTGACTAGCTACAGGGTTTTTTAATTTATAGTGCCTGTGAACGCGCAATCGACCCCATTCAAATCGTCATCACGTAAAGGCATCCAGGGGAAGACGTAAGCAGTGTCCGTATACTCATAGGAATAACATTGGCTTTAAAACTGACTCCAGAACAGTGGCCAAAATTTCTGAAATCTGACTCCATGTCAGGGAAATTGCTGTAGAATGGGTTCTGTTCCACTTAGAGACAAAATTTCAACTCCTATAGAAACTATAGACTGTTTTCTATCCAATAATAATAATAATATGCATATTGTACGATCAATAATTTTGTAGGAAGCCGTTTCAAAAATTACACGATTACCATAAATAGTGACAACAGCGCCCCCAGCCTCAACAGGTTAATAAAGTGACCAGTGTTCCATTATTAAAGTGACCAGTGTTCCATTAATAAAGTGACCAGTGTTCCATTATTAAAGTGACCAGTGTTCCATCATTAAAGTGACCAGTGTTCCATTATTAAAGTGACCAGTGTTCCATTATTAAAGTGACCAGTGTTCCATTACTAAAGTGACCAGTGTTCCATTATTAAAGTGACCAGTGTTCCATTATTAAAGTGACCAGTGTTCCATTACTAAAGTGACCAGTGTTCCATTATTAAAGTGACCAGTGTTCCATTACTAAAGTGACCAGTGTTTCATCATTAAAGTGACCAGTGTTCCATTATTAAAGTGACCAGTGTTCCATTATTAAAGTGACCAGTGATTCCATGTCTATGTACTGAATATAAGGCAACAGGCTCTAAGGTGCTGAGTTGCGTAACCGAGTGGTAGCCAGCTAATGATGGCTATTTAACAGTCTGATGGCCTTGAGATAGAAGATGTTTTTCAGTCTCTTAGTCCCAGCTTTGATGAACCTGTACTGACCTCGCCTTCTGGATGGTAGCGGGATGAACAGGCCATGGCTCGGGTGGTTGTTGTCCTTGATGATCTTTTTGTATTTCCTGTGTCTTCAGGTGCTGTAGGTGTCCTGGAGGGCAGGCAGTGCCCCCGGTGATACGTCGGGCTGACCTCACCACCCTCTGGCGAGCCCTGCTCTGGAGAGCCCTGTTCTGGAGAGCCCTGCTCTGGAGAGCCCTGCTCTGGAGAGCCCTGCTCTGGCGAGCCCTGCTCTGGAGAGCCCTGCTCTGGAGAGCCCTGCTCTGGAGAGCCCTGCTCTGGCGAGCCCTGCTCTGGAGAGCCCTGTTCTGGAGAGCCCTGCTCTGGAGAGCCCTGCTCTGGCGAGCCCTGCTCTGGAGAGCCCTGTTCTGGAGAGCCCTGCTCTGGAGAGCCCTGCTCTGGAGAGCCCTGCTCTGGAGAGCCCTGCGTGCGGTACAGTTGCCGTACCAGGTGGTGATACAACCCGACAGGATGCTCTCAATTGTAAATCTGTAAAAGTTTGTGAGGGTTTTAGGGGCCAAGCCGAATGTCTTCAACCTCCTGAGGTTG
>NC_074694.1:11413050-11443050 GCF_029448725.1 Salvelinus fontinalis | reverse complement strand
TAATAGAATACCAACAGCTAACGGAGATCCTAATAAAATACCAACAGCCAATGGGGATCCTAATAGAATACCAACAGCCAATGGGGATCCTAATAAAATACCAACAGCCAATGGGGATCCTAATAGAATACCAACAGCCAATGGGGATCCTAATAGAATACCAACAGCTAACGGAGATCCTAATAAAATAACAACAGCCAATGGGGATCCTAATAAAATACCAACAGCCAAGGGGGATCCTAATAGAATACCAACAGCCAATGGGGATCCTAATAGAATACCAACGGCCAATGGGGATCCTAATAGAATACCAACATTCAATGGGGATCCTAATAAAATACCAACAGCCAATGGGGATCCTAATAGAATACCAACAGCCAACGGGGATCCTAATAAAATAATAAATACATGACAAACACACACACACATATGCTCGCAGAAGCACACCAAAGGCACCCTAATTGGGGAGGACGGCTCATAGTAATGGCTGTAATGGAATTCATGGAATGGTATCAAACACATGGTTTCCATCTGTTTGATTTAACTCCATTCCAACCATTATTATGAGCCATCCTCCCCTCACCAGCCTCCTGTGAAGCACACACACACACACCACTCGCACACACACGCTCGCACACACATACTTAGCCTCCGTATCCTCACCCCTGAACACACACTTCGAGCAAGGTCACATGGAAAGCACACACACGTGTCATTATTATACTACAGCCAATCAGAGCTTAGAGAACAAAGAGAACAAAGCAGAAACCTTGAACACACACACACACACACACCATATCCCCTTCCATGGCTGATAAAATGAACAACACACACACACACACACACCATAATGACCTCAAATGCAAAAGACACACGTGTCATTATGCTATGGCAAATCAGAACAATGAGCGCTTTAACAAGCAGATACCTTTAACAGCCAATCACAGGCTCCTACCTCTTCCTTCTGAATGTAATATTTTTCAATGAGGCGGTTGATTCTGAGAAACTGAGAAATCAGCGTTACCATGGCCACCACTGTGAGGGAACGTCTACGGCTCTGACACGCCTTCCGTCATCTTCGTGACGACAGGTCAAATGACACTGACCTTATAGACCTCGTGACACTGACCTTCAAGGCCACCCCACTGGTCAATGTTCATTCACCCTCTCACATGCCGACAGTGGTCCGCCCCATTCTCCCTGAAGAGTAGGCCACATTTCTGTATTCTTCTCTCTGTGCGTTGTGTCTTCTCTACCCATTATGGTACCTCAGCCTTTCTCAAGGTGTTTCTCAAAATGCCTACTACCGTTCTCCGAGCACGCAAATTGGAGCATGGGATTGTCAGAGTATGAATCCAAATCAAAGTATGTGAAATGGCACACGGATGGAACTTCTCGAATATGTACTGCGTTGGTACATATTCTGAAGGAAAGTATGCATGGAAATATGACGCAAACACGTTAAAACAATTACGCACAAAGCCCATAATAAGTAGAAAAGTCTAACTAGCTACCTTACGTAACATTAGTTTTAGGTCATCTTTGCCTGTGTAACTAGCTGACTAGCTAGATTACTGCAAATCACATATATCTAGCTGATAATTATGAAGTAAAACGTTTGATTTGTGCATATATTTTTTCGTCTGGCTGGAAGAAGGTTCAGTGAATGGGGAGATGCAGCTGGAGGTAACACAGAATGGGGAGTGGGGAGACGCAGCTGGAGGTAACACAGGAGGGGGAGAGTAGCGACGCAGCTGGAGGTAACACAGGAGGGGGAGTGGTGAGACGCAGCTGGAGGTAACACAGGAGGGGGAGTGGGGAGACGCAGCTGGAGGTAACACAGGAGTGGGGAGTGGTGAGACGCAGCTGGAGGTAACACTGGAGGGGGAGTGGGGAGACGCAGCTGGAGGTAACACAGGAGTGGGGAGTGGGGAGACGCAGCTGGAGGTAACACAGGAGGGGGAGAGGAGAGACGCAGCTGGAGGTAACACAGGAGAGGGAGAGGGGAGACGCAGCTGGAGGTAACACAGGAGGGGGAGTGGAGAGACGCAGCTGGAGGTAACACAGGAGGGGGAGTGGGGAAACGCAGCTGGAGGTAACACAGGAGGGGGAGTGGGGAGACGCAGCTGGAGGTAACACAGGAGGGGGAGAGGAGAGACGCAGCTGGAGGTAACACAGGAGTGGGGAGAGGAGAGACGCAGCTGGAGGTAACACAGGAGGGGGGGTGCGAGTGCTTCTCAAGTGTATTTTTTATGCGTTCTACACACTCTCCGTACTCAAGAGAATGACCTCGGGGGAGCCTGTCTCAGCCTCAGTTACAGCCTCAGCCTCAGCCTCAGTCACAGCCTCAGCCTCAGTCTCAGTCTCAGCCTCAGTCTCAGCCTCAGTCTCAGCCTGTCACAGCCTCAGCCTCAGCCTCAGCCTCAGACTCAGCCTGTCTCAGCCTCAGTTTCAGTCTCAGCCCCAGTTTCAGTCTCAGCCTGTCTCTGTCTCTGTCTCAGTCTCAGCCTCAGTTTCAGTCTCAGCCCCAGTTTCAGTCTCAGCCTGTCTCTGTCTCAGTCTCAGTCTCAGTCTCAGCCTCAGCCTCAGTTTCAGTCTCAGCCTGTCTCTGTCTCAGTCTCAGTCTCAGTCTCAGTCTCAGCCTCAGCCTCAGTTTCAGTCTCAGTCTCAGCCTGTCACAGCCTCAGCCTCAGCCTCAGCCTCAGACTCAGCCTGTCTCAGCCTCAGTTTCAGTCTCAGCCCCAGTTTCAGTCTCAGCCTGTCTCTGTCTCAGTCTCAGTCTCAGCCTCAGCCTCAGTTTCAGTCTATCTCAGTCTCAGTTTCAGCCTCAGCCTGTCTCTGTCTCAGGCTCAGTCTGTCTCAGCCTCAGACTCAGCTCAGCCTCAGTCTCAGCCTCAGCCTGTTTTAGCCTCAGCCTGTCTCAGGCTCAGTCTGACTCAGCCTCAGTCTCCGCCTCAGTCTCAGCCTCAGTCTCAGCCACTTAACCTCTGAACCGTGGCTGAAATAATCCAACTGAGCCCTGGCTGACAGAATCCCACTGAGCCCTGGCTGACAGAATCACACTGAGCCCTGGTTGACAGAATCACATTGAGCCCTGGCTGACAGAATCACACTGAGCCCTGGCTGACAGAATCACACTGAGCCCTGGCTGACAGAATCACACTGAGCCCTGGTTGACAGAATCACACTGAGCCCTGGCTGACAAATGGAGACAGAGGGGGTGGGGAGAGATGGAGACAGAGGGGGTGGGGAGAGATGGAGACAGAGGGGGTGGGGAGAGATGGAGACAGAGGGGGTGGGGGGAGATGGAGACAGAGGGGGTGGGGGGAGATGGAGACAGAGGGAGTGGGGGGAGATGGAGACAGAGGGAGAGGTGAGATGGAGACAGAGGGGGTGGGGGGAGATGGAGACAGAGGGAGTGGGGGAGATGGAGACAGAGGGGGTGGGGGGAGATGGAGACAGAGGGAGTGGGGGAGATGGAGACAGAGGGGGTGGGGGGAGATGGAGACAGAGGGGGTGGGGGGAGATGGAGACAGAGGGAGAGGGGGAGATGGAGACAGAGGGGGTGGGGGGAGATGGAGACAGAGGGGGTGGGGAGATGGAGACAGAGGGGGTGGGGGGGGGTGGAGACAGAGGGGGTGGGGGAGATGGAGACAGAGGGGGTGGGGAGAGATGGAGACAGAGGGAGTGGGGGGAGATGGAGACAGAAGGAGAGGTGAGATGGAGACAGAGGGAGAGGTGAGATGGAGACAGAGGGGGTGGGGGAGATGGAGACAGAGGGGGTGGGGGGAGATGGAGACAGAGGGGGTGGGGAGATGGAGACAGAGGGGGTGGGGAAGATGGAGACAGAGGGGGTGGGGGGAGATGGAGACAGAGGGGGTGGGGCGATGGAGACAGAGGGGGTGGGGGAGATGGAGACAGAGGGGGTGGGGGGAGATGGAGACAGAGGGGGTGGGGGAGATGGAGACAGAGGGGGTGGGGGAGATGGAGACAGAGGGGGTGGGGGAGATGGAGACAGAGGGGGTGGGGGAGATGGAGACAGAGGGGGTGGGGGGAGATGGAGACAGAGGGGGTGGGGGGAGATGGAGACAGAGGGAGTGGGGGAGATGGAGACAGAGGGAGTGGGGGAGATGGAGACAGAGGGGGTGGGGGGAGATGGAGACAGAGGGGGTGGGGGGAGATGGAGACAGAGGGGGTGGGGGGAGATGGAGACAGAGCGAGAGGGGGAGATGGAGACAGAGGGGGTGGGGGGAGATGGAGACAGAGGGGGTGGGGAGAGATGGAGACAGAGGGGGTGGGGGGAGATGGAGACAGAGGGGGTGGGGGGAGATGGAGACAGAGGGAGTGGGGGGAGATGGAGACAGAGGGAGAGGTGAGATGGAGACAGAGGGGGTGGGGGGAGATGGAGACAGAGGGAGTGGGGGAGATGGAGACAGAGGGGGTGGGGGGAGATGGAGACAGAGGGAGTGGGGGAGATGGAGACAGAGGGGGTGGGGGGAGATGGAGACAGAGGGGGTGGGGGGAGATGGAGACAGAGGGAGAGGGGGAGATGGAGACAGAGGGGGTGGGGGGAGATGGAGACAGAGGGGGTGGGGAGATGGAGACAGAGGGGGTGGGGGGGGATGGAGACAGAGGGGGTGGGGGAGATGGAGACAGAGGGGTGGGGGGGGTGGAGACAGAGGGGGGTGGGGGGAGATGGAGACAGAGGGAGTGGGGGGAGATGGAGACAGAGGGGGTGGGGGGAGATGGAGACAGAGGGAGTGGGGGGAGATGGAGACAGAAGGAGAGGTGAGATGGAGACAGAGGGAGAGGTGAGATGGAGACAGAGGAGGTGGGGGAGATGGAGACAGAGGGGGTGGGGGGAGATGGAGACAGAGGGGGTGGGGAGATGGAGACAGAGGGGGTGGGGGAGATGGAGACAGAGGGGGTGGGGGGAGATGGAGACAGAGGGGGTGGGGCGATGGAGACAGAGGGGGTGGGGGAGATGGAGACAGAGGGGGTGGGGGGAGATGGAGACAGAGGGGGTGGGGGAGATGGAGACAGAGGGGGTGGGGGAGATGGAGACAGAGGGGGTGGGGGAGATGGAGACAGAGGGGGTGGGGGAGATGGAGACAGAGGGGGTGGGGGGAGATGGAGACAGAGGGGGTGGGGGGAGATGGAGACAGAGGGAGTGGGGGAGATGGAGACAGAGGGAGTGGGGGAGATGGAGACAGAGGGGGTGGGGGGAGATGGAGACAGAGGGGGTGGGGGGAGATGGAGACAGAGCGAGAGGGGGAGATGGAGACAGAGGGGGTGGGGGGAGATGGAGACAGAGGGGGTGGGGGGAGATGGAGACAGAGGGAGTGGGGGAGATGGAGACAGAGGGGGTGGGGGAGATGGAGACAGAGGGGGTGGGGGAGATGGAGACAGAGGGGGTGGGGGAGATGGAGACAGAGGGGGTGGGGGAGATGGAGACAGAGGGGGTGGGGGAGATGGAGACAGAGGGGGTGGGGGAGATGGAGACAGAGGGGGTGGGGGGAGATGGAGACAGAGGGGGTGGGGGGAGATGGAGACAGAGGGGGTGGGGGGAGATGGAGACAGAGGGGGTGGGGGGAGATGGAGACAGAGGGGGTGGGGGAGATGGAGACAGAGGGGGTGGGGGGAGATGGAGACAGAGGGGGTGGGGGGAGATGGAGACAGAGGGGGTGGGGGAGATGGAGACAGAGGGGGTGGGGGGAGATGGAGACAGAGGGGGTGGGGGGAGATGGAGACAGAGGGGGTGGGGGGAGATGGAGACAGAGGGGGTGGGGGAGATGGAGACAGAGGGGGTGGGGGGAGATGGAGACAGAGGGGGTGGGGGGAGATGGAGACAGAGGGGGTGGGGGGAGATGGAGACAGAGGGGGTGGGGGGAGATGGAGACAGAGGTGGTGGGGGGAGATGGAGACAGAGGGAGAGGTGAGATGGAGACAGAGGGGGTGGGGGGAGATGGAGACAGAGGGGGTGGGGGAGATGGAGACAGAGGGGGTGGGGGGAGATGGAGACAGAGGGGGTGGGGGAGATGGAGACAGAGGGAGAGGGGGAGATGGAGACAGAGGGGGTGGGGGGAGATGGAGACAGAGGGGGTGGGGGAGATGGAGACAGAGGGGGTGGGGGAGATGGAGACAGAGGGGGTGGGGGAGATGGAGACAGAGGGGGTGGGGGAGATGGAGACAGAGGGAGAGGTGAGATGGAGACAGAGGGGGTGGGGGGAGATGGAGACAGAGGGGGTGGGGGGAGATGGAGACAGAGGGGGTGGGGGGAGATGGAGACAGAGGGAGAGATGAGATGGAGACAGAGGGGGTGGGGGGAGATGGAGACAGAGGGAGAGGGGGGCACCCCCCCCCCCCCCTCCCCCCTCTGTGCACCCACAAAATGAGGTGGAAACTGAGCTGCCAAATGTATGGCCATATTTGCACATAATATGACATTTGAAATGTCTTTATTCTTTTGTAATGTTTACTGTTAATTTGTTAATTGTTTATTTCACTTTTGTTTATTATGTAAACATGTTTCCCATGCCAATAAAGCCCTTAAATTGAATTGAATTGAGAAAGAGAGAAAGAGAAAGAGAGAGAGAGAGAGAGAGAGAGAGAAAGGAAACAAATATAAATAAATAGAAGCTGAGAGAGAAAGAAGCAATGATATATATTGATCTAATCTTGTGATACTAGTCAGTCAATCAGTGTAATGTTCTGTCGTGTCTTGTCCACTCTAATGATGATCTACTGTTTGTCAGGCTCTAGTGTTCAGTCTGCAAAACAGAGACTACATCAGAACACACTGGAAGTCAATTCTACCTCTGTCTGTGAGACAATCAATGGCAGCATCCCAAATTGTACCCTATTCCCTATGAGCCCTGGGCAAAAATACTGCACTATATGGGGAATAGGGTGCCATTTGGGATACAAACTACATATTGTTAATGGCCAGGCCCCTCAGGCTGGCTGGGAGATTTAAATGCATCAGAAAATTACATTATTCCAGAGACCCCTCTGTAATTCCCATGGACAGGGTAGAATATAATGGGCTGCTTTAATGTATTGTGTTTCATTTGAGAAGCCCACACATTGTTTTATACCAAAGGAGGTTCAGTACACCGCGGAGCAGACATTACACTGTGACTGAAACCTGGAAGCCATTTTGAGCTGTTCAAATCAAATCAAATGTTATTAGTCACATGCCCCCGAATACCTCAGATGTAGACCTTACAGTGAAATGCTTACTTAGGAGCCCCTTACCAACAATGCAGTTTAAAAAAAATACAGATAAAAATGAGAGGTAAAAGTAACAAGTAATTAAAGAGCAGCAGTGAAATAACAATAGAGAGACTATATACTGTGAGGTACCGGTACAGAGTCAATGTGGAGACTATATACAGGGAGGTACCGGTACAGAGTCAATGTGGAGACTATATACAGGGAGGTACCGGTACAGAGTCAATGTGGAGACTATATACAGGGAGGTACCGGTACAGAGTCAATGTGGAGACTATATACAGGGAGGTACCGGTACAGAGTCAATGTGGAGACTATATACAGGGAGGTACCGGTACAGAGTCAATGTGGAGACTATATACAGGGAGGTACCGGTACAGAGTCAATGTGGAGGCTATATACAGGGAGGTACCAATACAGAGTCAATGTGGAGACTATATACAGGGAGGTACCGGTACAGAGTCAATGTGGAGACTATGTACAGGGAGGTACCGGTACAGAGTCAATGTGGAGGCTATATAGAGGGAGGTACCAATACAGAGTCAATGTGGAGACTATATACAGGGAGGTACCGGTACAGAGTCAATGTGGAGGCTATATAGAGGGAGGTACCAGTACAGAGTCAATGTGGAGGCTATATAGAGGGAGGTACCAGTACAGAGTCAATTTGGAGACTATATACAGGGAGGTACCAGTACAGAGTCAATGTGGAGGCTATATAGAGGGAGGTACCAATACAGAGTCAATGTGGAGACTATATACAGGGAGGTACCAGTACAGAGTCAATGTGGAGTCTATATAGAGGGAGGTACCAGTACAGAGTCAATGTGGAGGCTATATAGAGGGAGGTAACGGTACAGAGTCAATGTGGAGGGGCACCGGTTAGTTGAGGTAGCATGTACATGTAGGTAGAATTATTGAAGTCAATATGCATAGATGACCTACAGAGATTAGCAGTGGTGAAAAGAGGGAGTGAGAGGGGGGGGGCAGTGCAAATAGTCTGGGTTGCCATTTGATTAGATGTTCAGGAGTCTTATGGCTTGGGGGTAGAAGCTGTTTAGAAGCCTATTGGACCTAGACTTGGCGCTCCGGTACCGCTGGCCGTGCGGTAGCAGAAAGAACAGTTTATGACTAGGGTAGCTGGAGTCTTTGACAATTTTTAGGGCTTTCCTCTTGACACCACCTAGTATAGAGGTCCTGGATGGCAGGAAGCTTGGCCCCAGTGATGTACTGGGTAGTTCGCACTACCCTCTGTAGTGCCTTGCGGTCGGATGCCGAGCAGTTGCCGTACCAGGCAGTGATGCAACCAGTCAGAATGCTCTCGATGGTGCAGCTGTAGAACCTTTTGAGGAGCTGATGACCCATGCCAAATCTTTTTAGGCTCCTGAGGGGGCATAGGTTTGGTTGTGCCCTCTTCACGACTGTCTTGGTGTGCTTGGACCATGTTAGTTTGTTGGTGATGTGGACACCAAGGAACTTGAAGCTCTCAACCTGCTCCACTACAGCCCCGTCGATGAGAATGGGGGCGTGCTCGGTCCTCTTTTTCCTGAAGTCCACAATCATCTCCTTTGTCTTGATCACGTTGAGGGAGAGGTTGTTGTCCTGGCTTGTCGTTGTTGGTGATCAGGCCTACCACTGTTGTGTCATCAGCAAATGTAATGATGGTGTTGGAGTAGTGCCTGGCCATGCAGTCATGAGTGAACAGGGAGTACAGGAGGGGACTGAGCACGCACCCCTGAGGGGCCCCTGTGTTGAGGATCAGCATGGCAGATGTGTTGTTACCTACCCTTACCACCTGGGGGCGGCCCGTAAGGAAGTCCAGGATCCAGTCGCAGAGGGAGGTGTTTAGTCCCAGGGTCCTTAACTTATAGATGAGCTTTGAGGGTACTATGGTGTTGAACACCATAGTGTCTCCTGACCCCTCCTGACACCTCCTGTCTCAGCCTCCAGTATTTATGCTGCAGTAGTTTATGTGTCGGGGGGCTAGGGTCAGTCTGTTATATCTGGAGTACTTCTCCTGTCTTATCCGGTGTCCTGTGTGAATTTAAGTATGCTCTCTCTGATTTTCTCTTTCTCTCTTTCTCTCTCTCTCTCGGAGGACCTGAGCCCTAGGACCATGCCTTAGGACTACCTGGCATGATGACTTCTTGCTGTCCCCAGTCCACCTGGCCGTGCCGCTATTATTATTTGACCATGCTGGTCATTTATGAACATTTGAACATCTTGGCCATGTTCTGTTATAATCTCCACCCTGTACAGCCAGAAGAGGACTGGCCACCCCTCATAGCCTGGTTCCTCTCTTGGTTTCTTCCTAGGTTTTGGCCTTTCTAGGGAGTTTTTCCTAACCACCGTGCTTCTACACCTGCATTGCTTGCTGTTTGGGGATTTAGGCTGGGTTTCTGTACAGCACTTTGAGATATCAGCTGATGTAAGAAGGGCTATAAAAATAAATTTGATTTGATTTGAACACTGAGCTGTAGTCAGAGTGGGTCTAGGGTTTCTGAGATAATGGTGTTGATGTGAGCCATGACCAGCCTTTCAAAGCACTTCATGGCTACAGACGTGAGTGCTACGGGTTGATAGTCATTTAGGCAGGTTTCCTTTGTGTTCTTGGGCACAGGGACTATGGTGGTCTGCTTCAAACATGTTGGTATTCCAGACTCGGACAGGGAGAGGTTGAAAATGTCAGTGAAGACACTTGCCAGTTGGTCAGTGCATGCTCACAGTACACTTCCTGGTAATCTGTCTGGCCCTGCGGCCTTGTGAATGTTGACCTGTTTAAAGGTCGTACTCACATCGGCTGCAGAGAGCGTGATCACACAGTCTTCCGGAACAGCTGGTGCTTTCATGCATGTTTCAGAGTTATTTGCCTCGAAACAAGCATAGAAGTAATTTAGCTTGTCTGGTAGGCTCGTGTCACTGGGCAGCTCTCGGACGTGTTTCCCTTTGTAGTCTGTAATGGTTTGCAAGCCCTGCCACATCCGACGAGCGTCAGAGCCGGTGTAGTACGATTCGATCTTAGCCCTGTATTGAAGCTTTGCCTGCTTGATGGTTCGTCGGAGGGCATATCGGGATTTCTTAAGCTTCCGGGTTAGAGTCCCGCTCCTTGAAAGCGGCAGCTCTAGCCTTTAGATCAGTGTGGATGCTGCCTGTAATCCATGGCTTCTGGTTGGGGTATGTACCTACGGTCACTGTGGGGACGACATATTCCAGTCTGTGCTTGCAAAACAGTCCTGTAGCTTAGCATCTGCTTCATCTGACAACTTTTTTGTTGATCTAGACACTGGTGCTTCCTGCTTTAATTTTTGCTTGTAAGCAGGAATCAGGAGAATAGAATTATGGTCAGATTTGCCAAATGGAGGGCGAGGGAGAGCTTTGTATTCGTCTCTGTGTGTGGAGTATAGGTGGTCCAGAGTTATTTTCCCCCTGGTTGCACATTTAACATGCTGAAAGAAATTAGGTAAAACTGATTTAAGTTTCCCTGCATTAAAGTCCCCGGCTACTAGGCGCACCGCCTCTGGGTGAACGTTTTCTTGTTTGCTTATGGCAGAGTACAGCTCATTCAATGCTGTCTTAGTGCCAGCCTCTGACTGTGGTGGTATTTAAACAGCTACAAAGATTACAGACTCTCCCGGTAGGTAGTGTGGTCTACAGCTTATTACGAGATACTCTACCTCAGGCGAGCAATAGCCCGAGACTTCCTTAGATATCGTACACCGCCGCCCCTTGTCTTACCAGACGCCGCTGTTCTATCCTGCCGGTACATCGTATAACCAGCCAGCTGTATGTTGATATTGTCGTCGTTCAGCCACAACTCCGTGAAACATAAGATGTTACAGTTTTTAATGTCCCGTGGTAGTTTAATCTTCCACATAACTCGTCGATTTTATTGTCCAAAGATTGCACGTTTGCTAGCAGAATGGAGGGAAGTGGGGGTTTATTAGATCGCCTACGAATTCTCAGAAGGCAGCCTGACCTTCGGGCCCTCTTTCTCCACCTCCTCTTCATGCAGATCACGGGGATCGGGGCCTGTTCCCAAGGAAGCAGTGTATCCTTCGCGTCGGGCTCGTCGCGGTCATGTACAAAATAAGTTAAAAAATAAGTTACAAACAATGCAAATAAAAGAACAAAAAAACAATCGGCTGGAGGCCATCTTCTCTGGAGGCCATCTTCTCTGGAGGCCATCTTCTCTGGAGGCCATCTTCTCTGGAGGCCATCTTCTCTGGAGGCCATCTTCTCTGGAGGCCATCTTCTCTGGAGGCCATCTTGTTGTTGAAGTCGCTTTGTCTTTACGTTTTTTTGTTGTTATTGTTGTTTATAGAGGAAACAGAGTATCTCAGCAGGAACATGTATTCTTAAATGTTCTCCAGTTAAATCTATTGAAACATGAAGCAGAGCAGTTTGAATGTCTCTCCATTGACTGCCCCCCTAGCTGTTTCTACTGCATGCAGCTGTCCATGGTGCTGAAATACCAACACAGGTGGAGCCCAGCACTCCCTGTCAGCCCTGTCACACACACAAGCTATATTTACCATATCATCAGTGTCAACCAGCAGAGGGATATGTGAAAGACATGCTTGACATCAACTCACCAGCTCAACACAGGTGACTCGTTGACATGCTCCTGTTGTAATGCTGTGAAAGTTGCAGTTAGCCGTCCTTCGGACTGATAAGACCTAGCCTCCACCGTGTTCTACCGTCCATCCAATTCCACAGGGCTGAAGCAGCAGTGTGGTAATACGCCATGGCTCCAGGGTACCAGTGATATGAGCAGTCTGTCCCATGTTAGGACTGTGCTCCTGTGGTGCTATCAACAGTATTGCAACCTGTGACTGTTTTGCTAGGTGCTATCGACAGTACACCTACTGCCACTGTGAGGCTAAATGCTACCAACAGAGGCAATCATTTAGGAGATTAGGGAGATAAAACAAGAAACACAAAGTCAGTTGAGGTAAAAACACCTCTGCAGTCCACACTGGTTGCTGCTAGTTATAACAGAAACCAAAAAATCTGGATGACATGGCTTGTCCTAAACACAACCAAGGCTAACACACACTGTCTATTTGTGGGTCAGGGCGCTAGCTACAGCTATCCTCTCTCTCTCTCTCTCTCTCTCTCTCTATCTCTCTCTCTCTCTCTCTCTCTCTCTCTCTCTCTCTCTCTCTCTCTCTCTCTCTCTCTCTCTCTCTCTCTCTCTCTCTCTCTCTCTCTCTCTCTCTCTCTCTCTCTCTCGCTCTCGCAATGTTTTCCCTAAGCCCTCTTTAAAAGCCTCTTAAAAATAGCCCGTTCCCATCACAAATCTGACTGTGAGATGCTACATTTTGATAATCTACCCTCATAACATGATAAAACAAAACTGTCCGATTACGGTTTTAAAGCACACTCCACTATTTCAGACACATCTAAAATATAAAGGAAGCAAAAGCAAATTCTCCTGTTTTAACACTCCTGTTTTGACACTCCTGTTTTAACACTCCTGTTTTAACACTCCTGTTTTGACACTCCTGTTTTGACACTCCTGTTTTGACACTACTGTTTTAACACTCCTGCTTTAACACTCCTGTTTTGACACTCCTGTTTTGACACTCCTGTTTTGACACTACTGTTTTAACACTCCTGCTTTAACACTCCTGCTTTAACACTCCTGTTTTGACACTCCTGTTTTGACACTCCTGTTTTGACACTCCTGTTTTGACACTCCTGTTTTGACACTCCTGTTTTAACACTCCTGTTTTGACACTCCTGTTTTGACACTCCTGTTTTGACACTCCTGTTTTGACACTCCTGTTTTAACACTCCTGTTTTAACACTCCTGTTTTAACACGCTTGTGAATCACTGGGTTTCTTCAAGGCGTAAAAGCAAGGTGCCTCTCTGTCTCTCTCCTATCCTTCTCCACAGAGCGTTGGCTGGTTCTGTACACTTGTGCTACTGTTGATGTGGGAGAGAGATAAAGGACCTGCGTATCAGATAATAATGTGAATCTAATAGAGTAATGTTAATTAGGCTATAATGATTCAAATCTGTTCTCTTCACCTGGGACATGAATGTGAAATTGAATGGTTTTCCTGCTATCTCAATGGATTATTCTCCAATTTATTTTACCATCCCACGCCTCTGTTATACACACACACACACACACACACACACACACACACACACACACACACACACACACACACACACACACACACACACACACACACACACACACACACACACACACACACACAGACACACACACACACACACACACACACAGCATAGGGCCCCCCACAGAGCGCTCAGGCAGTTAGCAATCTGAAGCATCATTGCAGCAACCTCTCTTGAAACACTTTCGGTTGTTAAACAGAGAGTGGTTTTGGGATTAAAGCACAACAAATCCTGCAGCTTGAAACATGTCAAATGAGTTAGTCAACACTATATACTTGAAATCCCCCAAGGGTAATCGAGAAATCAGTGGTGATGTCACTCAATAGACATGTCAACAACAGATGTTGCTGTGTTTAACTATGGTATGCTTACAGATATAGTTTAAGACCAGTATCCATGTAAATAACATGAACGAGCAGTACACTTACTGCAACATGAAAAGCTTGTCAATGCCATGACATTATCTATTTACTACAATGTTCTGACATTACTAATACAATGTCCTTTCTCTTCCAGTCAAATCATTACCACATCAATAGACAGTAGCTAGTACAGTTTGTTTACCAAAGTCCAATGATACTGCTCCTCCCCTCCCCTGTCCCATCCAGTGATTCATCTTCTCTCTCCTCTCCTCTCGTCTCTCCTCTCCTCCTCCACCCCTATCCAGTGATTCCTCTCCTCTCTCCTCGATCCTCTCCCCTCTCCTCTCCTCCTCCACCCCTATCCAGTGATTCATCTCCTCTCTCCTCTCCTCTCTCCTCTCCCCTCTCCTCTCCTCCTCCACCCCTATCCAGTGATTCCTCTCCTCTTTCATTTCCTCTGCCACCCCTGTCCTTTGACTCCTCTCCCCTCCCCTCCTGTCCGGTGACTACTGTCCTGTCCGGTGACTACTGTCCTGTCCGGTGACTACTGTCCTGTCCGGTGACTACTGTCCTGTCCGGTGACTACTGTCCTGTCCGGTGACTAGTCCGGTGACTACTGTCCTGTCCGGGGACTTCTGTCCTGTCTGGTGACTACTGTCCTGTCTGGTGACTACTGTCCTATCCGGGGACTTCTGTCCTGTCTGGTGACTTCTGTCCTGTCTGGTGACTACTGTCCTGTCTGGTGACTACTGTCCTGTCCGGTGACTAGTCCGGTGACTACTGTCCTGTCCGGTGACTTCTGTCCTGTCCGGTGACTAGTCCGGTGACTACTGTCCTGTCCGGGGACTTCTGTCCTGTCCGGTGACTTCTGTCCTGTCCGGTGACTACTGTCCTGTCTGGTGACTACTGTCCTGTCTGGTGACTCCTCTCCTCTACTGTCCTGTCCTTCATAACAAACAACTGGGTTACAGTCAGTGACCGGGATAGCCAAAAGTTGCAAAATACAATTACAGAATACCATAAAGATCAACGTATCAAAATAAACTCTGGATAAGAGTGCCTGCTAAATGACCAACATCTAAATGTATATATATGAAAATCCCAAACGGAACTGCAAAGCACACTGGGTAGTATTATTGGCCTGTTTTAGGGTCACGTCTAGATGGGATTCATTTTAACCTTTTAACCTTTAATTCTCCTAACCTGCTAGATTAATTATTCTAACCTGCTGCATAATAACTCCTAAACCTGATCAGTAAAGTCAATTTTGACAAAAGTTGTATCCCTTCTAGACAAAACCATGTTTCGGGGCAGTGGTCATTAGAATAATACTCAGCATGCTTTGCAGTTGTCCATTTTTACATACAGTATCCATTTATATTTAGTTAATATAGCAAATGCTCTTATCACACCATAGTGCCATCAGACTTCTGATACCAATACAGGGTGAAAGGGGGACACAAAATGGTGGACCACTATAAAGAAAAGGTATAGAAAAGTATTTTGTATTTTGAAAGAACAAATGACGGGCTCTCAAAAGTGTTTTGTTACAAAATACATTGGAGTGTAGTTTTCAGCCCAGTGTAATACCAAATTACGAAATACTCAGAAGAAATGTAAATACATATTTCAAATACATGTAATAGAAATAGTGCCCTTCTCTGGTCAGTCGGAGCCTTAGATAACAGAACAACCTAACCCTAACAGGGCTGCTTCCTCTCCACCAATATGCCTCTTCAGATGGCTCTAGTGTTACGTCTCTGACAAGAGAGCAGACTGTCAACCCCATCCCCATCGCTCTTACCTAGACCTCTACTTCCTGTCTCTGTGGGGACCCAGGTGCCTCAGCCACTGCCTGCCCAGAGAGAGAGATGTCCAGCTGGGGTGTAAGAACCAGCTTAAACACCCTGCTTCTGTTGCCGTCTCTCCTCCATCCGACCGGTCACTGACAAATGTGAAATGGAAAACCTGGAGGATTGTCTGGGACGCCTGCCAAAACTGTCAGAAAACCCCCCATCAACCTTTGCTTCCTGCTGCTGCTGCTCACTCAAAGCATGATGTCATCAACCCTCCACAGCGCCAAGCCAGGAAATGTAACTGTAACGTTACAGCACAGGACAAGGGAAGAGGGAGGGCAGACTCAATCCCTCTTTCCCTTTATCTATCTTCCCTCGCTCACTTCTTTCCCTTCATCTATATTCCCCTCTCTCTCTTCCTTCATCTATCTTCCCCTCTCTCTCTTCTTTCCCTTCATCTATCTTCCCCTCTCTCTCTCTTCCTTCATCTATCTTCCCCTCTCTCTTCTTTCCCTTCATCTATCTTCCCCTCTCTCTCTTCCTTCATCTATCTTCCCCTCTCTCTCTTCCTTCATCTATCTTCCCCTCTCTCTTCTTCCCTTCATCTATCTTCCCCTCTTCTTTCCCTTCATCTATCTTCCCCTCTCTCTCTCTTCCTTCATCTATCTTCCCCTCTCTCTTCTTTCCCTTCATCTATCTTCCCCTCTCTCTCTCTTCCTTCATCTATCTTCCCCTCTCTCGCTTCTTTCCCTTCATCTATCTTCCCCTCTCTCTCTCTTCCTTCATCTATCTTCCCCTCTCTCTTCTTTCCCTTCATCTATCCTCCCTTCTCTCTCTCTTCCTTCATCTATCTTCCCCTCTCTCTCTTCCTTCATCTATCTTCCCCTCTCTCTTCTTCCCTTCATCTATCTTCCCCTCTTCTTTCCCTTCATCTATCTTCCCCTCTCTCTCTCTTCCTTCATCTATCTTCCCCTCTCTCTTCTTTCCCTTCATCTATCTTCCCCTCTCTCTCTCTTCCTTCATCTATCTTCCCCTCTCTCGCTTCTTTCCCTTCATCTATCTTCCCCTCTCTCTCTCTTCCTTCATCTATCTTCCCCTCTCTCTTCTTTCCCTTCATCTATCCTCCCTTCTCTCTCTCTTCCTTCCACCTTCCACCTTCCACCTATAGGACAGTACCAGTGATGACAAGACAAACAAAGAGAGAGAATGGTGAGAGAGATAATGAGAGAGAATGGAGAGAGAGAATGGAGAGAGAGAATGGAGAGAATGGAGAGAGAGGGAATGGAGAGAGAATGGAGAGAGAGAATGGAGAGAGAGAATGGAGAGAGAGAATGGAGAGAAAATGGAGAGAGAGAATGGAGAGAATGGAGAGAATGGAGAGAGGGAATGGAGAGAGAGGGAATGGAGAGAGAGGGAAAGGAGAGAGAGGGAATGGAGAGAGGGAATGGAGAGAAGGAATGGAGAGAGAGAGAGAGAGAGAATGGAGAGAGAATGGAGAGAGGGGATGGAGAGAGGGAATGGATAGAGAGGGAATGGAGAGAAAGGGAATGGAGAGAAAGGGAATGGAGAGAGGGAATGGAGAGAAGGAATGGAGAGAGAGAGAGAGAATGGAGAGAGAATGGAGAGAGAAGGAATGGAGAGAGAATGGAGAGCGAGAATGTGAAAAACAACTGAAACTTATTTTCACTGTGTCATTCATTTCACATCTCCAGAGAGAGATGGCCAATATAGGCCATACTGCACATCTCCTGCTAACATTGCTAAACACAGCTGAACATCCATGGACCAAATCAATTCACATGCCATCAACACAGCCACAACCACTTGGAATTGTGAGCTCCAAGAGGAAGCAAGGTTTCTTGAGAAGACTCAATTCTTGTTATTGTTGCGTTAGAGTTATTGTGCCCTTGGTCTTGTCATGTCTCAGGTGCCAGGAGGAAGGGGAGGCCTGGTCACCATGGGAACAACTTGAAGGCAATGCTAAAGACAGGAAATGATCTGGGACGAAACTCACTTGAGTTTAACAACAACAGCACTTCCTTCATTGAATAAAACCTTTTCTACTGTAATGCAGGCACCAACAATTCACAAGTCTCTCTCCCGTGACAGTGTTAACATTATAATGTTAAATCGAGTAAATCTAAATCGAGTAGCTGATTTGGTTCTGGGAGGCGAGATAAGGTATTCATTTAAAATATTTGCTTGAACTTCAATACACTTACAGGTGATTTAGTATAAGAAGTTTTCATGTAGAAAATCACAAATAATCTTAGCTGCTGGTCATTCATTTATTAATTCAATCTCCTGCTTTTACTCTGCCTGATCTGATAACTCTACTACAGACAATACATCCTCCAATAAGCTTCCTCCAAAAAATCCCCTGTAGGCTACAGTGGGGCAAAAAAGTATTTAGTCAGCCACCAATTGTGCAAGTTCTCCCACTTAAAAAGATAAGAGAGGCCTGTAATTTTTAATACAGTCATAGTTGAAGTGTACCTATGATGAAAATTACAGGCCTCTCTCATCTTTTTAAGTGGGAGAACTTGCACAATTGGTGGCTGACTAAATACTTTTTTGCCCCACTGTACCTTCATCTCATACCACTAACCCTTAACCTAGCAGGGTAGGGTTATCTCCTACCTCAGTCTAACCCTTAACCTAGCAGGGTAGGGTTATCTCCTACCTCAGTCTAACCCTTAACCTAGCAGGTTGGGGTTATCTCCTACCTCAGTCTAACCCTTAACCTAGCAGGGTAGGGTTATCTCCTACCTCAGTCTAACCCTTAACCTAGCAGGTTGGGGTTATCTCCTACCTCAGTCTAACCCTTAACCTAGCAGGGTAGGGTTATCTCCTACCTCAGTCTAACCCTTAACCTAGCAAGGTAGGGTTATCTCCTACCTCAGTCTAACCCTTAACCTAGTAGGCTAGGGTTATCTCCTACCTCAGTCTAACCCTTAACCTAGCAGGTTGGGGTTATCTCCTACCTCAGTCTAACCCTTAACCTAGCAGGTTGGGGTTATCTCCTACCTCAGTCTAACCCTTAACCTATCAGGCTAGGGTTATCTCCTACCTCAGTCTAACCCTTAACCTAGCAGGGTAGGGTTATCTCCTACCTCAGTCTAACCCTTAACCTAGCAGGGTAGGGTTATCTCCTACCTCAGTCTAACCCTTAACCTATCAGGGTAGGATTATCTCCTACCTCAGTCTAACTCTTAACTCAGCAGGGTAGGGTTATCACCTACCTCAGTCTAACCCTTAACCTAGCAGGGTAGGGTTATCTCCTACCTCAGTCTAACCCTTAACCTAGCAGGGTAGGGTTATCTCCTACCTCAGTCTAACCCTTAACCTAGCAGGTTGGGGTTATCTCCTACCTCAGTCTAACCCTTAACCTAGCAGGGTAGCCGCCTAAGGGTTGACCTGGTTAAATCAAATAGAATTCCCTCAAGATTGCTCTGATGTCCAAAAAGATTTCAAATGAAAATGTATTGATTTTAAGTTGCATGTATTTTTTGTTTAAATCTACATTGGTCAGTCGGTGAATTGTGAAAAGTTATCCAAGGATTGTTCCATAGGGTTGTGTTTTTAGGGAGTGATGTTGGTTCTTGTAGAATAGGTTTCATTTTCTTCCATGTTGTTATAGTGTTCGTAACTACAAAGTTGTTGATGTTCTTAGCTTTATCCTTTGAAAATAGACACGTGAAAAGACTCTGGGGATGAGCATGCACATCTTCACTATGTACCCATTGTTCTTCTTTAGTGGATTTAACTATATCTGGCAAGTAAAAGTCCTGGGTTGATACAATTCCAAGTCCGGAAGGTTAAAACCAACCTCAGACTTAGGAAGACATAAAATGTTCCTTTTTAATCTACACATTTTATTTGCCCACATAAAGTCTGTTATGACCGAGTATACTTAAAATAATGACTACGGTAGGAAATAATATATAAAAACTTTGGCAGCCATGCCATTCTGAAGAGGTTTATTCTACCTGTAAGATGTATGGGAACGACTGTTCCATTTAATTAGATCTGCTTTCATATTGTTGAGTAATGGAAAATAGTTATCTTTATGTATTTGTTGTTTGTTGTCACTTATTAAGCATCCTAAGTACTTCATATTTTGTTGTGGTCCATTTGAAGGATTGTTGTAGATCATGAGTTATTTTCACACCCTGATCAGTTTCACCTGTCCTCGTTATTGTCTCCACCCCCTCCAGATGTCACTTGTTTTCCCCAGTGTATTTATCCCTGTGTTTCCTGTCTCTCTGTACCAGTGTATTTATCCCTGTGTTTCCTGTCTTTCTGTACCACTGTATTTATCCCTGTGTTTCCTGTCTCTCTGTACCAGTGTATTTATCCCTGTGTTTCCTGTCTTTCTGTACCAGTGTATTTATCCCTGTGTTTCCTGTCTCTCTGTACCAGTGTATTTATCCCTGTGTTTCCTGTCTCTCTGTGCCAGTGTATTTATCCCTGTGTTTCCTGTCTCTCTGTGCCAGTGTATTTATCCCTGTGTTTCCTGTCTCTCTGTACCAGTGTATTTATCCCTGTGTTTCCTGTCTCTCAGTACCAGTGTATTTATCCCTGTGTTTCCTGTCTCTCTGTACCAGTGTATTTATCCCTGTGTTTCCTGTCTCTCTGTACCAGTGTATTTATCCCTGTGTTTCCTGTCTCTCTGTACCAGTGTATTTATCCCTGTGTTTCCTGTCTCTCTGTGCCAGTGTATTTATCCCTGTGTTTCCTGTCTCTCTGTGCCAGTGTATTTATCCCTGTGTTTCCTGTCTCTCTGTGCCAGTGTATTTATCCCTGTGTTTCCTGTCTCTCTGTGCCAGTGTATTTATCCCTGTGTTTCCTGTCTCTCTGTACCAGTGTATTTATCCCTGTGTTTCCTGTCTCTCTGTACCAGTGTATTTATCCCTGTGTTTCCTGTCTCTCTGTGCCAGTGTATTTATCCCTGTGTTTCCTGTCTCTCTGTGCCAGTTCATCTTGTTTTCCACATCTTAAACTCCAACCATCTGCCTCCTGTGTCTGCATTTGAGTCTCGCCTAGTGCCATGATAGTTATTATATGTATTTTTCTTCCTATAGCCATTATTATATTTATTATTTTCACGTTATATCCTAACATTTTAAGAAAAAGGGGCATTGAGCCTTCAATATTGGTCAGCTATGTCAGAACTTCTGCAAAAGAGAGAAAAAAAATACAACAAATGTTATGGATAAATTCAAATATTCTGATGAATAAAAAAACATTCTTTATTTAAGGAAAAATAAAAAATGTGTATTATATTTGTTAATAATATTATAAATAGAAGAGAGAGAATCAACCGATCATTTATTCTGGTATTGTCTCTATGTAGCTTGGTTCTGGTCACATGTTCAGGAATGGTTAAAAAATCACAACATGCACTTAAAATTAACCTTATAAATACCAGTGTTGGACGATCTGGAAAAACACAGTCAGTCAATAAATAATATATTAATACTCGTAGGAAAGGTTTTCATCTTTAGCTCACAGTCTGTTTATAATATATGAGTGGAAAGGTTCAAACATTTTGTAAAACATCACAGCACAATTGAAAAATATATGGCACATGGAATCCAAATGAGGGTGGTCTATGGTGACAGCTGGGATGGGCTAAGAGTGGCCGAGGGTTGGGATTAAAGAGTTTATAATTGGTAATGTATTATTGGTAATGTGATTGCTTTATATAAAAGTACCAACGTATGTAAAATGTGTATGTAACATGTATGTATATGTAGCAAAAAAGCTGTTAAAAAAAACGAAGATATTTGTCCTCCGAAGAGGGGTGGTGGTGGAAGGGTTAATAAAAAAATATAAAATAATAAAACATTTTAAAAAGTGAATCAATCAATATGCATGATGAAACATAAATATTCAAACAAACTATTCTACAAATCAACCAGCAACAAAGCATGCTGTGAAATATGATAATGAGGCCCCTCCCACATCGTTTTCACTCAGATAGTTACCGGTAATGAACTTAAACATAGTTGAGTAACAACAAACGACTGAAAATACTTCTTGAAACAAATGTCCTGTTCAGTTGTGCTGAAATGTAGCCAAGGTGACAGACATTCCTAAGATTGATCTGAATAAAAAGGCATGGAAAGTTACATCAATTTCTAATAACGAACTGCGTTTTAAAACAGGATGATGGGAAAGTGAACATTTGTGTTTAAAATCTAAACACTTAGGAGATATCCAGTGCCTTCAGAAAGTAATCATACCCCTCGACGTATGTCACATTTTGTTGTGATACAGCCTGAATTCATAATGGATTAAATGTATGTTTTTTCTCACTCATCTACACACAATACCCCATAATGAAAAAGTGAACATCTTTTTTGACATTTTTGCACATTTATGATAAATTAAATACAGAAATATCTAATTTACGTGAGTATTCACACTCCTGAGTCAATACTTTGTAGATGCATGTTTGGCAGCGATTACAGCTGTGAGTCTTTCTGGGTAAGTCTCTAAGAGCGTTCCACACCTGGATTGTACAATATTTGCCCATTATTATTTTCAAAACTCTTCAAGCTCTGTCAAATTGGTTGTTGATCATTGCTAGACAACCATTTTCAGGTCTTCTGCCATAGATTTTGTAAGTAGATTTAAGTTAAAACTGTTACCCAGCCACTCGGGAACATTCAATGTGTTCTTGGCAAAATCCTAGAGGAAAATCTGTTTCAGTCTGCTTTCCACCAGATTCTGGGAGATGAATTCACCTTTCAGCAAGACAATAACCTCAAGGGCAAAGGCCAAATATAAACTGGAATTGGTTACCTGTGCTAAGCTCCATTCGATTTATTTTTTAACATAAAGAACTCCCCAGTCCTTAACAATTACAAGCATACCCATAACATGATGCAGCAACCACTATGCTTGAAATTATGGAGAGTGGTACTGAGTAATGTGTTGTATTGGATTTGTCCCAAACATAATTTAGGACAAAAAATTAATTGCTTTGCCAATTAACAGGCTGCCTGTTTTGGAATATTTGTATTCTGTACAGGCGTTCTTCTTTTCACTCTGTCAATTAGGTTAGTATTGTGGAGTAACTACAATGTTGTTGATACATCCTTAGTTTTCTCCTATCACAGCCATTAAACTCTGTAACTGTTTTAAAGTCACCATTGGCCTCCTAGTGAAATCCCTTAGAGGTTTCCTTACTCTCCGGCAACTGAGTTAGAAAGGACACCTAAAATGACATATTTGAAGTGACTGGGTGTATTGATACACCATTCAAAGTGTATTTAATAACTTCACCATGCTCAAAGGGATATTCAATGTCTGCTTTTTATTTTATTTTTACCCATCTACTAATAGGTGCCTTTCTATGCGAGGCATTGGAAAACCTCCCTGCTCTTTGTGGTAGAATTTGTGTTTCGAATTCACTGCTTAACTGAGGGACCATACAGCTAATTGAATGTGTGGGGTACAGAGATGAGATAGTCATTTAAAAATCATGTTAAACACTATTATTAGAGTCCATGCAACTTATTATGTGACTTGTTGAGAATCTTTTTTCTTTTGAAATTATTTAACAATGGGTTTGAATACTTATTGGCTCAATACATTGTAGCTTATAATTTTTTTATTAATTTGTAAACATTTTGAAAAACATTATCCCACTTTGATATTATGGGCTGTAAGGCACTGCATCTCAGTGCTAGAGGTGTCTCTACAGACCCTGGTTCCATTCTATGCTGTGTCACAACAGGCTGTGATTGGGAGTCCCATAGGGTGGCGCACAATTGGCCCAGCGTTGTCCAGGTTAGGGTTTGGCTGGGGTAGGCCGTCATTGTAAATAGGAATTTGTTATTAACTGACCTGTCTAGTTAAATAAAAACCTGTGTTTAGGATGGGAACACTTATTGGCAAAACTAAATGCCTGTTTAAGTTTTAAACACTGACGTTTAGGTTATAAATGTTTTACGTTTCATGGTTTTAGTGTACACACACAAAGAGGGTTCCTCAAGGGTTCTTTGGGAAGGGTGAAGGTTCTATGTGGAACCATAGTGACTCTAAGAACCCTTTGAGCTCTTCGATGGTTCACAAACGGGTTCTTTCCTCTTTAAGAGATAATTAAAATGTAGAGTCGTGTGTTTGGACCATGGTAGTTCGTTGGTGATGTGGACAGGAAGAAACTTGAAACTCTCAACCCCGCTCCACAAGAAAACTATTTTCATCTCAAAGTCATCTGTCCGACTGCGCAGCAATGATCTCTGTCCGACCCGCAGGTCCCTCAGGCATCCCGCGGGAATGCAGCCCTCTAGTGCAGTCAGTACACAACACCGTGCTCATCATGTCTAATCAGGATCAGATAGTGACAGGGGTCCCAGCAGGGTCAGACAGCCAGGGAAGACATGTCTACGGAGCTCAGGTGAATCTTGCAGTATGTTAACAATATCTTGAATTGATGGGTAGACCGACAGTATCTACAGGACAGCAGTTTAAAGCTACAGTCTGGGATCTGGGAATAACGGGCATTTCAATTATTGAACTATTGATTCTATTCTTGGATAATATAATGTATAAATGTATACCATGGTAATTCTTTGTCATGACTCATTTTAGGAGGATCAGATGGTGACAGGGGTCTCAGCAGGGTCAGGTAGCCAGGGAAGACATCTGTGACGGAGGAGAGTTTTTTTCTAAATGTTTTATTCTCTCTGTGCAGAAAAGTCTGAACAAGCCGGATGCTACTTTAAGGCAAGTCTGACAAACCACCAAAGTTGATTTCCAAACTGTATCAAGGGTTGATCGAGGCTTTTTCAAAAACAAATGTGAGGAAGACCTGGTAGAAGCTATTGATGATGATGAATGGATGCAGATCTGTTTGACTACCCAGTCATGTTCATATCATCTCAGACAGAAATGACTGTAGTTCAATACCAGCCATGGAACGTACTAGATGTCAGTGAAACTGAATTAGATGCACTCTGAAATGTCATTCCTCTGCTTGAGGTGTAAAACACAAAAGGGACATATTGGCATAATTACGGTCGTGAAGTCTGGCTGAATTATGGCAAAATATGTTAGTTTTTCTTATCTCAGCAGGTCTACAGATTCTCCCTTCTTGTTTTTGATTGCTTGGAGATGTTGATACTGGAGACTGTTATCTGAAGAAACTGTGTAACCAAGCATTTATAGAGGCTGAGAAATGCATTGCCATTAATTGGAAGGTTGGTTATCCTCCCACGATGTCAAGTTCTGTATTACTAGATTAAGGGTATACTTGGCAACTTTCATAAGGTCTGGATGGCTTTTGTGGAATTAAGTACGACTGAGTGGAGTCTGTATTGAAAACATGCCCACGTCAGGTTAGATACCCGGTTTCAGTAATCCCTAGCTGCCGGGCTGCTCAGTCCTGGTCCTGGGGGTCTGCCGTCCTGTGGCTTGTCACTCTGGCCTTGGCCTAACTCACCCCAAACCAATAAGAAATGTTTCACTAAGATCCTAAAGCTGAGTGGGGTGTGTTGGGGCGCTGCAGGGCCGTGGACCCCTAGGGACAGAACGAGGTGAGACAGATATATTGTTTCACTAAGATCCTAAAGCTGACCGGGGTGGGGCGCTGCAGGGTGGTGGACCACTAGGGGCAGGACGAGGCGAGCCAGCTATATTGTGTGCAAGTAAAAAAAGATCTACACTACTTTTAGTCTTAGATGAACTACATGAAGGATTTTCTGTTTCTGTGTATTCATGTATATTTGAGAGGGGGGTTCATATAGAGGATTTCTTAATTATTATTATTTTTACATTTTACCTTTATTTAACTAGGCAAGTCAGTTAAGAACAAATTCTTATTTTCAATGACGGCCTAGGAACAGTGGGTTAACTGCCTTGTTCAGGGGCAGAACAACAGATTTTTACCTTGTCAGCTCAGGGATTCGATCTTGCAACTTTTCAGTTACAAGTCCAATGCTCTAACCACTAGGCTCTAACCACTAGGCTCTAACCACTAGGCTCTAACCACTAGGCTCTAACCACTAGGCTCTAACCACTAGGCTCTAACCACTAGGATACCTGCACCCTCTACACTCTACACTCTAACCACTAGGCTACCTGCCAATCAAATTACTTTGTATCTTTTCAAGAGTTGTTCATTTGTTAAGCTATTGGTTAAAATATTTATTATTGAATTACCTTTGATCAAGTTCAGTCTTATTAACCACTTAAACATATGTAATAATGATCTCTTACCTAGCTGGACGACTGTGTGCATTTTAGCTAACATTTTGTTCTAAATAGGGATGGCATACTGGATTGTGTAAAAATGTAGGAAATGCGCTTTAGACCAACAATCTGGGGGAGGACCCCAAAAACCCCAGCCAGGTTATGCCCCCCCCCCCCCACACTTCTAAAACCAAAGTGGCGCCCCTGAATGCACAAATCAAGTTCACCCACAGGTGCAAGGGAAGGCTCTCTCCGTTTCTCTCACGCAGGCACACATATAAACACTCTGCAACTACACACACAAATGACTGTCAGCTCCTATGTATTTAAGCCTACTAATGCACGCATCGATGGCCCTGGTGAAAATATACATATTGACAAGATTCTCTTTCCTAGCAAGACAAACATTATATACAAAGGCACTTGGTATTCTGATTCCATCACGTGATATTTTCGTTAGAACTTACCTAAGTCGAAGTGGGAACTGAGGGCAAACCCGGGGACGAAGAATGATGAAGACATTATGACCATCAGCAGAGCCGCCAACATCTTCCTCGCCATGTGGGGTTAATGATGTTGCAGAGACACTAGCCCACTGCAGCTTCTAATCAAATAAATGGGCCAGTTGTTAAGAGAAACACTGCATTTCTTTGCACATTTAAACCCGTTTTTTGCGTTTCAAAGCGCCCCTTCATCTTTTGACAGGCAAAAAATAACATTCGGATTAAAAGGCAGATGTTGACAGAATGTTAGAAAGTCCTTTTGTTGGCTTGTATTTGATGCTATTATTGCTTGTCGCTTCATAGCAACACAACCATCAGAGTCTCACGTGCAATTTACCGTTTCCTATGCAGTCCAATTGTGGAAAATGTGCTGTGATTGTCGCTGCAAAAGTGTCCCTGGTAAGTGCCGTTACCCGTAGCAATCAACCGGCTACCACACAGTGTTTAAATTTCTGCTATTCTCTTCGATCTCTGCTGCACCAAACGGCGGACAGGTCTGATGTAGGCTATCATACCCCTCACATATTAACTCAGATGAATGCTCAATTCTTTGATGATGATATCACCAACAATAGCCTAATAGCACAATTCACTATCAATAACGTAATCTCATTTAATTATTGGCAGGTTCTCATAGCTGTTGCGTTAATAGCGCAAGCAAAGAGCGGCAGCTGTCCGCTTGCGGGTGCTGACAGCGAGAGCGCCATCTTGCCTGCTAATGTTCCATTCCCAAAAATAATTTCTGACTGAGCTGAGGTTCAGCTCTGCTCCGGAGACTGCGGGGGAGGGGGTGATGCGCTATAGCTGGCGGATATAGCCTATTTGAGGTGAGCAGTTAAGCATGACCAGTTTATACCGATGAACCAGTTGTATGCTTATCTCACAAATCAAAATGTGTTTTTGCTCATAGAGTTAGGGTTTAGAATAGACTATAACTGTCATCATTCACATTGTTGATATCAAGTCATGATGTGACTTATTTCATGTTTCAAACGTCATGTTTCCCTTTCCTTAGATATTATAATTATAAGGATGGACTCTCTCTCTCTCCCTGTTCTAAAGTGTCAGCCAAGACCCTTCCATCCATCCATCTATCCCTTTACCCCCCTTTCCTTTCCTCCAGTCCTCCTTGGCTCCCATTCCCGCTTCCTGACACACACCCTCTCTCTCTCTCCCGCTCTCTCGTTCTCTCCCATTAATTTAATTAAAATTTCCCCCGTCTCCTCGCGTGCCACGGTCCGTATGTAATAAGTCACTATCAATAAGTCACATAAAATCAAATAAAAAAAAGTCAAATAAGTCACTATCAACGCGACCCTTCCTTTTAACACAGAGAGACGGATGAAAATGTCACAGGGTTGTCATCTGTTTCCCTTTCCATTGATGGAATTCCCTTTTTGTCACATTCTTCCCTTACAGAAAAAAACAGATGAATTTCACATGTAATCACGTGTTTCACATGTGATCTAATGTGATCATGTGATCTTATGCGAAGTTTATTGTGACAACATGAAACTACACACGTGAAAACGTGATCTCATGTGAAATAAATGTGACAACATGGGGATGCAAAATTTCAACATGTGAAACCATGAAACGACACGTGACAACATTTGAATGTGAGATTTTTATATATATGTGAGAGTTTTATTTTCAATTAGCAAGTTTTTCACATGTGATAGTGCAAATTCAATTTTCACATGTGAGGTGAAAACATGGTATTCTCCTCTCGTGAAAATGTGGTGGAAATACGTATGATTTCACATGTGAACAACTGACCTCACAAGTATCTCTTTGGTTTTCATGTGCGAAAATTTCCTCTCAATATGAATTTTCATGTGAAAATACAATTTCACATGTTTTCTGTTGTTGTATTCTCTCTCATCTGCTGACTATTCTCTCTCATCATTGATTTCATTTATTTCAGCAGTTTGAGGGTTTTCTGTTTAGTTGTCTAATGTTGGTGAGGAATATTATTCTGGTTTAATGTTACTCCTCAATCAGTATGATAAATATACACGTTTTTATTGAGTGTATTTTTAACAAAGCCGAGATTTACTTTGAAGTCCATAGTGTATGAATACAGGTGAAATCAGTTACTGACAGAGACATGGTGGAGTAGCAGGAAGATCGGAATGCCGTGATTCACACTTAACCAACAAGGTCTTTTAACAAATAGGGATATCTTCTCTATACCACCCCTACTTTGTCACAACACAACTGGTTGTCTCAAATGCATTAAAAAGGAAAGAAATTCCGCAAATGTAATTTTAACGAGGCACACCTGTTAATTGAAATGGTCCCGTGTGGCTCAGTGGGTAGAGCATGGCACTTGCAACGCCAGGGTTGTGGGTTCAATTCCCAAAGGGGGACCAGGGTTCAATTCCCACGGGGGGACCAGGATGAATATGTATGAACTTTCCAAATTGTAAGTCGCTCTGGATAAGAGTGTCTGCTAAGTGACTTAAATGTAAATGAAATGCATTCCAGGTGACTACCTCATGAAGCTGGTTGAGAGAATGCCAACAGTGTGCAAAGCTGTCATCAAGCCAAAGGGTGGCCACTTTGAAGAATCTAAAATCTTTGTTTAACACTTTTTTGGTTACTGCATGTTTCCATATGTGTTATTTCATAGTATTGATGTCTTCACTATTATTCTACAATGTAAAACATAGTAAAAATAAAGAAAAGTCCTGGAATGAGTAGGTGTGTCCAAAGAGAATAGGGGGCCATTTTTATTTGTAATAGAAAAGGCATTTGAGCTTTTATAATAAGCGCATGCCTTTACATGGGTACTAGGACACAATATTTTCTAGGACACAATATTTGTAGTTTTATCTTTCTAGTTACTTCATATTCTGATACCTGAATGATACACTGTGTTGCTTATATATTGTTTCCCTGGTAACCGCATGGCTGGAGGGGCGATGGAGCGATGATTTCTGAGGTGAAAAGCTAACAGAAGTGGTTCTTTACACACACGTCTCAACCCTTAACACAGATCATGTTCAAATGTTGTGCATATAGGCTACCGTTTATATATCTGCATCGAGGAGGCTGCTGGGAGGAGCTTTAGGACGACGGGCTCATTGTAATGACTGGAGTGGAACAAATGGAACGGAGCTAGAGTAAACATGCATGTTTGAAACCGTTCCATTTATTCCATTCCAGCCATTACAATGAGCCCGTCGTCCTAAAGCTCCTCCCAGCAGCCTCCTCTGATCTGCATATCAAGTCGTTGGTAATGTATGTTGAAGCATCTACCTTGGTGTTCTCTGACTAATACATGGCAAAGTCAAACACAGACACTTTGTGTTATATTATTTTCCTTTTTCAAATACACAATATCAACACAACGTCCAAAAAGATCCCGTTCAAATACAACGTAGATCGTTCATAGACCCCTCTGCTCTGCTCACAGAGAAAAGCAGTGATGGACTCAGTGCATTGGTATTAATAAAATAATAATAATAATATCCCTCTTCCTTTCACCCCTCCTCCTCCCCTTCCCTCTTCCTTTCCCCCCTCCTCCTCCTCCCATTCCCTCTTCATTTCCCTCCTCCTCCTCCTCCCCTCTTCCTTTCCCCCCTCCTCCTCCTCCCCTTCCCTCTTCCCCCCTCCTTCTCCTCCTCCTCCTCCCCTTCCCTCTTCCTTTACCCCCTCCTCCTCCTCCCCTTCCCTCTTCCTTTACCCCCTCCTCCTCCTCCCCTTCCCTCTTCCTTTCCCCCCTCCTCCTCCTCCCCTTCCCTCTT